>NW_026571473.1:20366237-20373474 GCF_026225935.1 Boleophthalmus pectinirostris
TGTAAGATAAGTATGGGATGAAATATTAATGTGTAAAAATAGTTTGTTTTTTTAAATTGCAGGTGCTATTATCAGTGGGAGCAGTAAAATCATGCTTGAACCCAGCTCAGTGTTAAGATGGGGTATCACACTTTAATGGGGTATTAATTGCTAACCCAACATATTTAGATCAACATGGGACCTTTTATCTTTTGAAAATGCTATATTCACCAAAAACATACTCAAATCGTTAATACGTTTCAGTTTCTGTTTTGAAGTCCAAGTCCCCCACTCCCTCCAAAAAGCCAATATAACAACTACTGCTTCAATTATTTTTACTGTAGGAAGTCCTCTCATCCCACTGTGACATCCATTTCTATCAGTTGAGACTGGTGGTCTTTCAAATGCAAAACCATATTCTCTCGCCTCCATTTACAGAGACCCAATTTTGTTTCCTCTATGCAATGCTCCATTCTCAGTTAAAATATAAAATTTTGAGTAACCCAGTTGAATCAGTACACAGCCAGTGTAACGGGCTAAATCTCTGGTGAGTTACTCTTTTGGACATGTGAAAACACACTTTCTCTCTCTATACATCGTGCTCCTAAAGCAGTCTGAGCACTCAAGGGACCAGTGACCTGTCAGCTGTTCATGAGGTCACAGTCAATTTGAAAATACCAGATGCAGAAAGGAGAGCATTACTAAAGAGATGAATGCTTCATAGAGCCTGGTAGTTCAGTTGCATATCCCAGTGTGAAACCACCCAGATAAACCTGTTATTGTCATTCATATTGAGATTGAGACAAGGTTTCAAAATCTTTTCAATAATGTTTGTGGCCATTCAGCCACTTTATCCTCCTGAAGCACAGGAATTGAGTTTAATAAGCTATAATAGAAAACCACACATGCATTTCAATATGCAATAAAAAGTTGTTGCCCTAAAAAGGGATATTGAATGATCTATAATTAATATTAGAATTATAAACATGGACAGCTACACAGATTGAGTTGTGTCCTTATTAAGATTATTAAACATGCATCACTCTGACCTAAAAGCAAGCAAATTCATGTAAATCAGTTTTCATACTTATCCTTTAATTATTGTGAATATTCAGAACCATTGTCCCATTCCTAATGATGTGTTAGGCCAGATTTGATTAGTATTTGTAGCATTAGTATCTCGTCCTGTGCAAATGCTTTAATATAGTGATAGTATATGGTAAATTTGTGTGAATTTGCCTTCCTATTTCCTCTTATATTGTATGTGATTGATAGTTTGATTTAAATGTATTTCTTCATAGCCTTCTTTAAACAATTATTTTGGATAACTTTCAGTATCTACACAATTTTGTCTTTGAATGTAACATGAATAAAAATGCAACATAATGTGTCAGAGGAAAGGCATGAGCAGATGCCAGACTCAGATGCATTAGTGTAGGGTGAGTGGAAGGTAAACACATTAAAGCTATATGGGGCAGAGTGCCTGATGCCAGTTGTATCAGTCCCTGATAGTGGACTGTTCTCACCCAGGCGTCCATCCAAGGGTCAAGGGAAGTCTGCCTCTGTCATAGACACAGGCTAACAGGATACACCCTCCATGCACTCTGCCACACTGTGACCACACCCTCGAAAACGAAAGAATAATACTGTATATTCTTTTGTAGTGATTGCCACTATTAGTCACAAAACCATTCAGTTAAAGGTGCACTGCAAAATTTTTCTGATGGAGGTCTGCCACCTGCTTCTTTCCATGGAGATATTACCTGGAATGTTCCAGGTCATTCCAAACAAAACATTTCCAAGGAGACAAGTAAGTGGTGGACCTTCCACCAGAGAAGTTACACAGTGCACCTTTAAAAAAACAAAACAAAACAATAGGCAGAACTTTAACATTCACTTGTATGCAAATATGTGCATGTGGGTGTGCGTGTGTGTAAAACGGTATGTTTTGGACTGCAAGGTGTTAGGGACAGGAGTAGGATAAATTGGTGATATTTGATGCCAATATTGTATTGGTGCCACCTTACTGACATGCTGACTGGATTCATGTAATATAACAGGCACCTTATGTGTTCTTGAACAAGAAAGTGTGTGTGGCCAGACTGGTCCTGACATTTTCTGTGCACTACTGTAAGCACCTCATTTCATGCAGCAGGCAGGAAAAGGGCTGTAGTGACAGAGTTGACAGGGCATGACTAGGTCACCCCTCACACAGTATCTCGTGTGGGTGTCTTCTTTTAGTAAGAAAACCCAAAAGCAGTGCTGTACAGTAGCTTAATCTGCTTTTTAGCTGAGGTCTGTGGCTGCCAAAGTGTGCCAACAGAGAACACTGTGTAGACTATTGAAGCCATGAACGTAGCTCATACTTGAACAGTAATCCGGGGTTGAAAATGCTCTGTATCCTTTAGGGCTTTCTTTAATCCTCCGAAAATGCTCTGTCTGGATGTTATGGGGGAGACTGGGACTGTCCTTATTAATAACATGGATCTTTGAAACAGTGAAAAACATTTTAGGAGAAAAGGAGAGCTGCATTTAGTTTGACTTTTACTCAGGTTCTTGGCTGTTCACTTTTAGCTTTCATAACATGGACCATGCTCTTGATACATATGCAATTAAAATAAAAAAATGTCAAGTGATTTTCATTAACTGTAATGGTTGTTGTTAATACAATTATAGCAGCAAAGGGACGACATTTGATCTAAGTGGCCACAGGCTTTGATTTAGTCCGAATAATTACTGATTCTTCAGTGGTTTGAAATGTTGTGAAAATGCTTGGTAGAAATTGTTTTTATAGGATATTATATATTACATGTCTAAGATATAGAAAAGTAATTTGTACAACTGTTTCTTTTACTTTGTTTGTCACGACACGCTATATCAGCATAATATTCTCAGCTCTTAAAATGCAAATGTTTCCATGCCCTGAAAATTGGTACTTCATATTTTTGTCTTTCTGTCTCCACAGGTGAAGAGCACCATGCAGCACATCAACCTGCAGATCAGCCATGACACCAAAGAGTGAGTTCTCTCTCCTGTCTCTACTTCCTGAACTGCTCTGCTAGTGTGAGCTCTGTCACCATTTATCTCATATTAGTGGCTCTGAACAAGGACAAAGAGAAGCAGCTGAGACCTAAAAAAAAAAAAAAAGTTTTAAAGTTTGGCCATGGACCAGTTTGAAAACTAAATGTCCTGAAACTTTCTTTTCAGCTCTGAGGTGAGTGAATGTAAAGGACTTGAGACCATTACTGCACATTAACTGACAAAACAGCCTCCGTCTCCTGTGGATATTTCCTCTAATTGCCCAGCTGGATTAGGAGTACACTATTGTGCTTGATGTCTAGTGCAGCTTTTCTAAAGGGTGTGGACAGTGACAGGTACAACTGTCAAATTCCAAGACACCAGTTCCATTTTGTGTTTTTCCTCCTTCGCTCCACACTATTACTGTATTTTTCGGACTATAAGTCGCTCTGGAGTATAAGTAAATAGACAAAAAATGCGTAATGAAGAAGAGAAAAACATATGTTGCACCGGACTATAAGTCACACTTTTTGGGGAAAATAATTTTTTATAAAATCAGGGACCAGGAACCGTCATTTTATCTTGAAAGGCAAGTTATAGTAATAACAGTAGAATAAAGAACAACAGGCTGAATAGGCGTTAATATATTAACGTGACATATTAACAGTTATTCAGATAATTATAGCATAACAACATAACATAAGTTTACCAAACTCACAATCTCACTCCAAATCTGACAAATCTGTCACTTCTGAGCAACTCCACGCAACTTCAGTTACCACTGAAGTCCTTGCTTTGTCATCCAATGACATCCAGGAAAGTTGCAACCCACCAAAGTAATCATGCCCATGGCTTTCCTAAAAAAAAATTATTTCAACTTCATTTATTAGGTTTTTTGACGGCTTGCTGAAACTTTTTTAGCATAAACACCATGTTTATAGGACTATGCAAAAGTGGTTCAAACTTGAAAATTGGACATTGTTGAAGCAAGAGTTGGCACTGGGCCTTGTCAAAAAATCGAATATATTGATGCAGCAGAATACACAGATAAACAGCGGATTACTATCCAAAAACACCGTATTGGATATAGCAATACACACGCATGTTTTGCCTGGTCACAGAGTTTTGGCAAATTAAATTCAATGGTGAGTGAAATTCTTGTCTGGAGAAGGGTTTTAGGGTTGTTTGCTTGGCTGCTCTGGTGGTGAGGGGCGACAGTATTCAGCAGAGGGGTTAGGGAGGTCATTGGAAGAAAGAGAGGGACAGGGCAAGACTGACAACCATCGTCCCCAATACGCCTCGCATGGACCCAACTGTGGGAATACGCAGCTCCAAAAATCACCATCTCGACATGATCTGGCTGTCAGGGCAGACATTAATGTTTTAGGTGCTTCTGTCCTGAGCCAAACAGCGACACAGTGGCTCATTCTGCTGTTGCTTTAAATGAACAAGTTTAATAGCAGCATCAGAGTCGTCGCCCTTATTTATGTGCATGGCTGCTACTGTAAGTTTGCCAAACATTTCATAATAACAGTTACATCACAGACCCAATACCGAGCTCATGAGCACAAATGCGTTATATATACAAGTGTATTTGTTTATTTATGACCTTATATAATCAGCATGGCTAATGTCTGCTAATGTTCTTGAAATCCATCAGTTGTCCAGGTAGGATTCATAGCAAAGGAAAAAAAAACAATTCTGTCAACTGGACAAATATTCTTTGATCGAAACTTTTGTTCAGTTGACTGAATTTAATTTCTCCTTTGCTATGTCTTCTAATGCTAATTAAGCATTAGCATTACAGATGTGGCTTTGGTTGAGGATCAAGTATCTCACCAAACGTTAATGGACTGTCAAATTAAGTCCTATGCCACTTTTCACCTTACTACACTTATTTATATGTAATTTTCTATTTTCTATTTTTTGGGAATTATTGGATTCTACAGTGTGCAGCAGCCACACTGTTAGTGTCACTACTTCCTGTACAATTGTCTATTTATGTTTTTTTTGCAGAGTCGTGCTAAAATTTATACATAGTTAAAGATAAGACACTGGAGTGTTGTGAGTGACAACACTGAACTACTACACACATCAAATGAACACTTGAGTGGATGATACTTCTGTGTTTAGAAAGAGAGATTAGCTAATGCTAATGTTGAGGCATAATCAATATTATGACAACACTACAAACTGAAGTCATCTACATTTAAAAATAATTGGTAGGCTTTACTTTATTAATTTGAATTTTAATAGGTTGTTTATTAGATCTGAGACACAGTGAACTAACTAGCATTCTGCTGTGCACAGACACAATTTAGCATATCTTAAAATCAATCATTTTTAGAATACTGCCCATCTACTAATTAAGCAAGAAAGTCTGACGTGATTCTTGTCATTTTGTTTACAAACACCAAAATGCTCGAAGGGGAATCTAAATTTAGGCCTAGTCTAGTAACCCTTCAACTTTTCCGCTGAGTCAGGCCTATGGGAGCTGAGGTGTAGCTCAATGTGCAAGATGAAAAAGTTTGGATCCAAACATAGAGGGACTGCTGCGGTTTCTAGCACATCTTTTATACAAGTGTTTTTGTTCAGCCTAAAAACAGCACGTCCAAAAATAAAAGAGCAGGAGGAGAAAATTGAGACTGATTTATAGACAGACAGGCAGAGGGGGTAGTGTTTGTATATTATGTGTGTGTGCTCGGGTTTGGCCTCTCTCTATTCCCATTAGAAGACTGTTGTGCTCAGTGGCAGCCCAGAGGATTTGAATGGCACTGGCTCACAGTAATAGCAGCTCTGAGAAGCAGATTGCCACACATCCATGCACATTTTCAGCAACACTGTATTTATATTACCTTGACATTTTACTCCTGTACTATCTAAAAAGGCTAAAGAAAGACTAAAGAAATTCTCAGTCGACTAAAGACAAGACCTTGTGCATCCATTAATTGACTAAAAGGGGTGTGGCATGGCACTGGCAGAAGCTTTCAAAACTATTAGCATCTTGGAAAAATGACTATGTATTACAGATAAGTGCTAGTAAACACCATCTTTATAAGTGAAAAGGCAGATTGAACTGTCCAGTTACTCCCAAACTCACTTCATGCTTTCTCCTTTCTGATATGGTCATCATTAAAATCCTAACTAAATAATTAGCCGCCTAACTAAAAGTTTGGTAGACTAAGATGCCATTTACCAATTAATCAGTTAAACAGTCCTGCTATCCAGAGAACAAATGTCATCAAAATCTCAAAAGTGATTCTATTTTAGTTTTACAATTTCAGGCAAAATGCAAAATTACAGACACTGAAAGTATGATACAGTGAATTTCAGTTCTGCACTGACAAGTGCAGTGATCATTAGAAAAAAAGTAAAAAAGTGCATAAAGACTGTAATATGTTATTCACGGTATTGATTAAACCTATGCACTTCCTTCCATTCATGCTCACAACATTAAAAGCTCTAATGATGATTCCCATAAGAGCATATGCAATTTATCTAAAAGCTGTAGCAGTAGTTGTTTACTTAGAGATTGATGCTTTTACGACCCCCAATGTAAGAAAACACACTGCTTAAGAATGACTTAATTCAGAGTTTATTGTAACTTTATTTGAAAGAAAGAATTTACCCATTTGATAGTTTAATAACTCATATTCATCACTCTATATGTATATCTTTTGTCGTTCTTAGGAGACCAGACACAGTCAAACAAAAGAACGCCTTTCCTCCAAACTTCATCCATTCTCTGGACTCCACACACATGATGCTGACGTCACTCCACTGCCACAGGTAAAACTACTTTTACTGTTTTTTCTAACAAACAATAGAAATTGATCTTAAGATTTGTTTCTCTGTTCTTTTAGTGCTGGTCTTACATTTGTATCTGTGCACGACTGCTACTGGACCCATGCCCTTACTGTGGACACCATGAACAAGGTACTAAATCAATATCATTGCATAATGTTTATCAATACATCTGCAGATCGATACTTTGCAGCTGATGTCATGAACATGTCCTGGGAGTTTGATGCTAACTGTTGGCTCTGCTCTGTGTGAGGCTTTATTAGACTTTAATCTGAGCTTTTTTCTTTTTTTGGTTTAATGCAATCTAACCATAAATACCTGTTTTAACTGGAACTACAACAGGTGAGCTGACTATTAAACAACTCTCACAAATAAAATTAGTGTCACAGCTCTCATTAGCCAACAGTTTTTCAGTTACTCACACAAATCAAACATC
>NW_026571473.1:20373974-20461737 GCF_026225935.1 Boleophthalmus pectinirostris
AACACTCAGTCCTGGTTTAGTCCTGTTTTACACATGGTTTAGATCTGTTTTAGTCCTGGTTTAGGCCTTTTTCAGTCCTGGATTAGACCCTGTTCAGGTCTGGTTTAGTCCTGCTTGCAACAAAACAATCTGAAGAGCCGCTTGGGAGCCGAAAGAGCCAGCTGCTTTTAGTGAGCCAAGCCAAAAGAGCCGGTTCTCTAAAAAGAACTGGAACTGGAACTACCAGCTAGAATGTGATGCAAAAATGCCATTAGGGTGACCTACTGTGTGTAAATATGACGTAAAGAGGCAGAGTAACGATAAATGTTGCCTAAATAAATCCAGTGTAAAATCCACTAGAGCTAAACCTAAGTTTTTTTTTAAATTCAAGATTTATAGTGAATTTTTATATCACTAAATATATCTGCGATTATATCGGCCATCTGCAGCACCAACTCCAATTTTATCGGTATCATATCGGATGCAACAAAATCCATATCGGTCGGGCCCTAATTACAATATTAGAAAAAATGACAATGGTGTTTTTAAAAGGATTAATTTTTTTCGCAACAGCAAAACCATTCTGTAACTTTTATTCAGCTCTGAATGATTTTGAACAGTTGCTACTCATTATGCTATTACACATTCTGTTAGCACAAATCTCACAGTACCAGTCTGTACTGAGCTGTTACAATATAGCCCCACTGGTCGAAGCTGCTGAGGTGATGCATTGCCTACTGGAGTATGAAGTTGCATGCACTCTGTATCGATTCTTAGTCACATGCTTTTATTATCTTTCCCTTTTTGATTTCAACCAGTTAAGAGCTAGCAGCAGCATCTACCTGTGCAAATGATCTGTGATAGGAACTTTTTATTTTTATTATTTACTTTTTTACCTCTCTGTTTGCTGCTGATTTTGCATTTTGGTAAGTGGAAAAAACTGCATGTCAGACTGAAGTGGTTGAGCTGAAATGACGGCGTGGAACAGCTATGGGAGTCTGAACTGCTTTCATAGTCACCACTTCTTCTTCTTCTTGGACAACTGTGATAAAAGCTCTGGTCACTCTTTCACTGGCCCTGCATTGTGATTCCTGTCCCCTCTGCTGCTAACACAGCCACAAGCCAATGAAAGAGTCTCTCACTCAGACAAGTGTACTGGTTCACACACTCCTACATAGGTTAATATGGCAGGCTTCAGATTTCTGTCCTGCATGCCTTCTGCATCGTGTACATTATGCATGAGAAGTGATAGGGCTCAAAATATTTTCAAGGACGATGTATTTCCAATATTTCCATTCAGTGTTCAGTCCTGGAAATCCAGCAAAATCTGTATGTGACTACGTTATTGTGGACATATGCTCTCCACACCTCTGCACATGAAAGAGGTCACTGCCTAAATCTGACCACTGCAGTCTTCTTAGCTCTCATTTGCATTTGCTTGTATTGCATGAGCCTTTTCAGTGCTGAAGGGAAATCACATTTAGGATGCTGTATTTTTATTTGTATACAAAATTCTTTTCATATAGGGCATTGACATTAGGAGCAGGTGGGCATGCTTCAGTTCATGTGATCTGACCATAACTTCTACTTGTGGTGCAGAGGATGTCATGTATAACATTGCTGCTGTCATCTCTGGGGGAGGGCTGGGGCATGTGTCTGAGTTCTTTTTTTACTACACAGTACCATGCACGTTTTGTAACTAATTAACAGTTTTTGTTTCTTCTTTTCACTGTTTAGATGATGACTCAGGTGCTGCTCCTCTGTAAGTACAGTTCTACTATCATCACATTTAGCTTTGGAATTTGCCCTTCACTAACTCAAGTTGAATGTGTTTTTAGGAAGAGCAACTCAAATGCCAACCACAAGGACAAAGGCGTGAGGCAAAGAAACTCCAACTAAAATCCTTTAGAGGTTTGTATAGAAAAGAATAATTTGTGTTTTTTTTCATTTATAATGGGCAATGGGCTTATGTGAAGTGCTCCTTTTAAATTAATAAATGCATGCTTTTTAACTAAGGAGCACAAGTAGAGTTTTCACAACTAATTCAATACTGATATCAACAGATGTATTACTTGCAAAATTGCTATCTGGACTATACGTTCTCCAAAATGTGCCATGTACTGGGACATGAGGTTTAAAGACTCAGAGTAGTAATTGCATCTAATGTATAGATGAGGAAAAAGAAATGCCTGTAATGAAAATCTTTCCTTCTTTCCTTTCACAGATGATGGCCGATGTCTGAATGACTCTTAAAAATCATCTGTTGTGTGGCACAATAATGTGCACTTTGCAAATCTAAATAACTTTCTGTGCTTGGGTGTTGATGTTTTAAGAGATTTAAACATTTTTATTGACTTTGTTTTTTTCTCATTAATTTCCTCTACATTGTGCAGCCAGAGGCCATAGTGACCTTTTTTTTTTTTTTTTTTTTGATGCCGAAGGGGCAAACATTGCATGAGTTTAACTGCTGTTGCAAATGTGTGTTTGTTGTAAAGCCAATAAAGTCCACAAGGGGGTGCTTCAATGTCCTGTCTGCCCTGATGCCCCAGCAGCACTGCCCGCTGTCACATGAATAAGAATGACTGAATCCATCACTGCCATCTTTGTCACAGGCTGTGAGAGTGCATTTGAACCGCTTTATTTGTCCTTAGAACACTTCCACCATCCTCAGATTTTTATACTTGGCCTTAACACTCAACATTTCTTTTAAGTTTTTATTTTGTTACTGCTGTTTAAGCTTAATATTGAATGCAGAAATGGCTGAAAATTCATTCTGTATTTTGCCATAATTTAAGGTATGCAAGATTTTTGTCTCGTAATCTTTTTAAGTTTTAAATCACTTTTGTCACACTTTTTTTTTCTTCTGAAGGACCAAGAGCAAAGGAGAACAATCTTTTGCCTTTGAACGCTACTATACTACGCACTGATGTTTAGACTACAGCTGTAAACCTATGTCACCTAATGGACTGAGACAGATACATTTGTGTGTGATTGTTAATTCTAATTGTTGTTCCTTCACTGTGTAGATGACTCAGAAAGCCATAAGTTAATTTTAACCTGAGTAGTTTTGTGATTGAATGTTACCATATTATAGAGTTATACTATTAAATTCATGGAACAGAGAACAGTTGTGTACACTATTGTCTATTTCAAATGGGACATGGGAAATGACCATCTGTACAACATGCACAAGATTTAATAAAGATTATGGAGTTAACTTTTTTGAGTTATTTGCATAAATCCTGGGTTACATATTATGTGAAATATAATTATACTAGGCTATTATATTCCCTTCACGTCATGCTACGATTTATTTATAAATAGGTAACAACAACGTGACATTTCCTTTAAAAGCACAGTTGAGTTGAGATCATAGGGTTGAGAAAACAAAAGTGCAGTCACACTCGCCACTAGATGGCAATCTTTTGCAACATGAAACATGTACTTCGATTGTCCGGTCAAGACCGTCTGGGGTGCTTTCTTCTCCAGAGATTAGCTGAGTTGCCGCTAGAGGGCAGTGTGCGACCAGGTTACATCCTGGGTTCGAGAGTGAACTTGACGCTACTTTGACCCTGCATCATGATTACCCCACCCTGTTGTTTATAAGTTTGGTCACTTCCTCCGTGCACGTTAGGGCTACTATAACTGCTAAATATGAAGTATGTTTTAATTACCTATTTGAATTGATATCCACCTGTGCCATGTGCTCCTTCTCCACACGCAGACATGTCTAGGTGATAGGTTGCACCTATAATTACGGGACAGAGCGGATGCCATAGTGTTGGGACAGTGATTGTGAATGGAAAGTAGAAGCGGCTGATGCGTTGAACTCCGGGCTCTTGGAGGCGTCGCTGGCGCCGACGCCCAAGTCCACGCGGGAGTGGCTGTGATCGTGCACGTGCGATGGACGAGTCTGAGGACGGTGAGGAGGAGCTCTCAGTCTCCGGTGTGACCATTGGTGTGACCGGACATGAGGAGGATGGCTACGAGATGAAGAGAAGGCTGACGCCGGGAGGCGGAGCCGCGTCTATTGCGCGCACAAACTCCAACAACAATGAGCTCTGGCTTCTGCGAGACGAGTCCAGTGGCTCCGTGAGCAGCGGCCACTGGCAGTATGTCCCCGCGGAGCACACAGTGTCAGGGGCGTTAGCAGAAGGGGCCACCGGAATGATATGCAGCAAAAACGGAGATTGTAGAAGGGAGCCCACCAGTTCAGGCAGCCTCTCCTCTCTCATCTCCAGACAGGAGACGGGTGCAGAGGCTGAAGACGCTAAGGGTGAACGTATAGGCATGGATGGCGCTGTCACCTCAGCGGGGCCCCTCGGCCAGGGGCCCGGGTCCGAGGTCAAGACCATCGCAACAGACAAGAAGGACTCCCGAGTGTCCTTCTCTACCATCTCGGTTGGGAAGGGGCACTTATCCGGCCAGTCGAGGAACTCCGTCACTTTCTCCAAAGCGGAGGAGATTGTAGCGGAAGATGAGGACTCAAGGAACAACCAGACCTACATGCAGCGCCAGTTCAGTTCCATGCTCCAGCCAGGAGTTAACAAGTTTTCCCTGCGCATGTTTGGGAGCCAAAAGGCGGTAGAGAAGGAGCAGGAGCGAGTCAAGTCCGCGGGAAACTGGATCATACACCCTTATAGTGACTTTAGGTGAGTCGAAGAACATTTTGTTTGCTCAAACAAAACACAATGAAAAGTTAGCCGATAGGCTACCTTAGTTCACTACATTCTGAAGTTTAAAGAAATGAGTCGAAATAAGAGGCTAAGAGGATTTCAGCACCATGGCCAGCTCTTTCTATTTTTGATACAAAACTGGCAAATATGATAAAAATGATTGTGGCAGTACCAAATGAACTGTCCTGTAGCTGACGCGCACAACACACAAAAAACATAGCATTGCAAGACTCACTTCATATAGTTAGGAAAGCTGTCAAAACGAGAAGATAATAATAAAAAAAAAAAAACATAGAAATTGCACTTATTTTTTTATTTTTTAGCTTTTTAATTTTTATTATTTTTTAGCTTTTTTAGTCCTTATATGACCCCTTTGGAATTATTTTATTTTGAATTAATTTTGTCAGGATTTTACCCTGGTTTATTCATGCTATATAGGGCTTAAGTGAGTTGAATGCTTAAGGCTACTTGGTTTATTTTTTATTATATGTAAATTCCACCCCTGCCACATGTTTCTTCCTTCTGTACCATAGGTTCTACTGGGACTTCTCCATGCTAATGTTTATGGTGGGCAACCTCATCATCATCCCTGTGGGCATCACCTTCTTCAAGGAGGAGACCACCACACCTTGGATCATCTTCAATGTTGTCTCGGACACCTTCTTCCTAATAGACCTGGTCCTGAACTTCAGGACGGGGATCGTGTTTGAAGAGAACACTGAGATTATCCTGGACCCTAACAAGATCAAGCAGAAGTACTTGAAGAGCTGGTTTGTGGTGGACTTTGTCTCCTCCATCCCAGTGGATTATATCTTCCTCATCGTGGAGAGAGGTATGGATTCAGAGATGTACAAAACGGCCCGGGCTCTCAGAATTGTGCGTTTCACCAAAATCCTGAGTCTGCTGCGTCTGCTCCGACTGTCCAGACTGATCCGTTACATTCACCAGTGGGAGGAGGTACGCCCCATGCACATACACGCACACACACACTCAGACACACCTATGGGCTTTATATTACATACTGGCATCAGCTGGGGTTTAGGTTTACTATGAATGGGAGATTATTTTAAAAGGGATCATATTATATTTCTAATATTGTTTTGAAAATATGCTAAATTAGAATATCGACTATATTGTCTAGAGTTCAGCATATAAAATATTACAAATATTATAAAAGAGCTGAATAAAATATGTTGATAGCAAATGTCTAGTCTTATCATCCAAAGAAGTAATAAGTTGATACTTTGGTGGTTAAGTTTATGACCCATTCCACGTTTTACGCTAAGCTTGAACCCTCAACCAAGATAGTTACAGGCAAGTTTCAGCACATTCTTGATGCACTGTTAAAATCATCTGAATATTGTTATCAAGATATTGCAAACATGTCTAGATTTTCAGTTTCTTCAACATCACGATTCCTAGTTTGGGGATTAAATAAATAATTGGGCCTGTCACTGACATTTTGTTTGAGTTCTGCAGTGAGGACCTGGTTCTGGACTCGTCCAGGTTGTTCAAGGGCACATATTCCTCGTTTAGGTCCAGAGCAGTCCTACACCTGGACTCATCTGGTTTAGGCCTATCTTCTAGCTTGTCTCCATGAGGATGCTATTGTCTCACCTGGAGTGCTCCATAGGGTAACGATAAATATAACATCTATTTTGCATCTTGCAGACTTTTGTTTCTCAAAACTGCTACACAGATCTGACTTGTGATTTTACTCGGTTGCATCACCTGTGTGTATCCAGGCAAATATATCTAAAGCCTTACTATGGAATATTCCAGAAAAAAGCAATAAGATATATATGGAGACCACCACTTGAGTTGTACATATAGTGCATCTTTAAAGATAAGATTATGGGCGTCTCCAAGACTCCCTGAGCCTAGTAACAGCTGATTGAATATGGATGTGTAGAGTCTCACGAGGTATGCCATGCACACTTGGACCTTGAAAAAGTGAATGGAAATGAAATGCAAGGAAAACCCTTGTTTGAGTTGAGTGAAATTAGTGAACAGCAGGAGGTGCACAACATGATGTCACACCCACTGTAAATGTACTCATTATTTTTCATACAAGTTTTCCCTTCATTTGGTCTCATGCTGTTTAAATCTTTTATAGTGCCCTGGTACAGTTCAGACATAGATTTAGCTCTAGTTTAGCTTTGGTGTAGTTATGCCATAATTTTCCATTGCAGTCTTTTGTAGTCATACTTTAGACCTGGTTTAGTCTTAGTTGTCTTATCCTAATGTAAGTCCTAGTTTAGCCCTGTTTCGGATCTGGGCAGGGTACAATTTAAATAGTACAAAAAAAAATTTAAATGTTTGTAAGTATTGGTATCCCCCTACAAATGAAAGGTTCCTAGTTTTATGCCTAGCACTACTGTATATTCAATTCAAATATCACAATGGAAGTCTTCAGGCTTCTCAAAATAAGTATACTGGGATTAAATTTGAAATACATTGAAAAACATGAATAATTCTTGTGTTTATCAGGTTGTAGTCATGTGACTTGTTGCTGACACAGTGTACAGTGTGTGGTGAGAGCAGCAGAGGTAAAAGTGTTAATGTAAACCCTCAACTCACTAAGGTGTTTTGAATCTGATTATCTCTTTTTAATAACGGCATATACATTATTCAGAACAATGCCCCACTCCCAGAGTCTGAACACTTTTGTATTTTGTTTGTAATTACCTTAAAAATCACTTGCACACAAGCTTAACTGACACATAATAACCTGAATTCACAACAAATTAATCTTAAAAAATTGAGTAGGAGCTGTCAGAAGCACCAGCAGGGATTTTAATTTTCACCATTGTCACAGCAGAAGTGTCCTGGGATACTTCATCTTTCTGATTTCCATCAAACAGAGCAGTCAGCAGAGTCACTTTGGCTCAGGTCGAGACTCTCCTAGGGGCTGTCACATTCTTTTATCATCCAGTGGCATTATCTATTAGGCTATTTTTGTTACATATTTGTTTACCTAAAACACTCAAGTCCATGTGTAGGCTGTTTTGATACCACATTCTGAAGCATGATACATTGCTTCAGAGATATATTGTGATAAACAATAATATTGGGCTATTTTATGCCAACAATAATGCAAGACAATTGTAAACATTTTAAATAGACAGAATCATTAAAAGGCCTGAGGTGCATCAAATAAATAGAAGAATGAACCGATAATTTACTGATTCAACCTTCCACAGTTCAAATCTTACCATATTACAATAAAAATATCCCAAATTATCCAACTTTTACAAAGAAATTGCACACATGATGAATCTTCAGCCCCAAAATATATTGATATTGTTATAGTAATCATTGTGACAGGCCTATTCACGTGCTTGTAGCCAACCCTGTTTTATATTTACATTTATACTCGTCTCAATCTACTGTCTCATAAAATATTGTATAGTCTTCCTGAGATCATGCATCTTTAATTGTGCCCTTTTCCAAATGTGTGCTGTGTTTGCTGTCAGAGAATCATGTGAACTCCCCCAGTCCCTCATTACACATGCACAGGACTGATGCTCTGCTGCTTTGGCTATAGCCCTGCTCCTCTCGCTCTCTGTGTCCAAACAAACACTGGGTTAGTCCAGCTCTTCTTGGTCCGGCTCAGCCCAGATGACCATGGCTCTTATCTCCGCTTTCTGAACAGTGGCTTCGTTTGAGAGAAGCTTGGGAGGAAAAATCTGACAACCTCAATCAGGGTCAATAAAAGACTGAGACTTCCGGACAGTGGCTGAAATACACAGTGATTTCCTGAGAGAGGAAGCTGTACTTAAGCTGGGGCTGATTGTGAGAGTTATACACATCAATAGTGCTGGCAAGTTTATTTTTATTTGAAATTATACATACCTGAAGTTTATATCAATGCTGCAGCATGGAAAAATTGGATCTTAATTATCTTAAAGATCTAATATTACACAAAATTAATTATTCTGAGCTTTAAGCCATGTTAAAATGGTTGTCAGGTCAAAAACATGCCAGGATTTCTGTTTTGTTTCTTTCACACATGTTTGAGTAATCCTTTATTATTAGGCTGTCTCCAAAGCTCAAAATGCTCTGTGCCACCTTGTGATGTCATGAAGTGGTAGTTTTGAAGTTAACAGCTGCCTTTTACCTTTTATTCAGATTCCAGGGCTGAAATTATCCAAATGATTCTAGTAAAGTTGTATGGAGTTTAAACACAGAGTGGAGCACTTCCTGTATTTCCACATGCCATCACAAGGTGGAACAGTGTTTTCTGTTAGAGACAAACTCAGCCTAAATATACAGGGTTTGTGTGTTAAACATGTGTGAATGAAACAAAACACAACTCCAGGAATGTTTGAGATGAGGAAACAGCATTATAACATAGATCTGAAAATAGCGTAATATAGGCCTTTTAAAAATGTTTCTAAGATTAGAGATGATCTATATCATGCCGTTTCATTTATCACTTTATCCTAAATGTGTAGGTCAAAATAGAAGTGATATTGTACACTGTCATTGTGCGCTTGGGCAAAACAGTTCACCCGCCTTACCTATCAGCAAGTGTGATTTGGAAGTGTGAGATGAGTGGTGGTGGGAAAGAGCCATAAGCAGCCACATTTACACCATTGCGCCACACGGCAGCTGTGGCTACAGAAGTAGTTTATCACCAAGTGTAGAGAGTGAATAAATTTTGCATGATCAAGAGTCTGGAAGTGGAAGTGCTGTAGAAGACTAATTTATAATATGTATTAGAAAGGCTGTGCAATTCATCAAAATTTAATTCAGTAATTACTAATGGTCAATGATATGCTTGGGTCTTTTAAATTCAGAGGTTCACAGCTAATCATTGGTCAGTAAAAATAACACATTTAGAGCAAAGTTCAGACTTAGAAAGTTTTCTATGCTCAGGAAATTAATATTGAAAGTCATGCTCGTTTGTCTCTAAAATACATTTGAATCAGATATTATGATATTTGGAGAAAAAATGTATTATTGATTATTAATCATATCACCCAGCCCCATTAATATTACAGAAATATGTTTTTTTTATGCAGTCAAAGGTATTGTTGTTATAACTGATAGTATTTTACCTGCTGAGTGTACCATCGCAGAGCTCCATCTTACTCCTTGTCTTACACATAATCCTTGCTGACACTTGAGATTTGTTAACACTATTATTTAAACACACATAATCTCCACCCAGAGAGTTGTGCAGACTGTAGTAGTGTTCATTTGGCCCAGATTTTGGTGACAGTGACACATGGCCAGGTGCAGCTGTAGAGTCAGGGGAGCAGTGGTCCAGCAGCCTCATTAATCATAATGGGACCAGAGAGTCGTAATCACAGGCCACGGCCCCACACTGCGCCCCTCGCTGCTACACCCAAATTAGCATCCCATTCACAAAAGTGCAAAACAGACAGTGTGTGTACAAATAACAGTGGGATAAATAATGGGTATGGCTGGAATTCAGTGTGACAAAATACACGTTTCTCTAGAGGAACTTAAAAGAAAAGAAGAACGAGAACTCAAATAAACTAAGAACGTGGCATTTGCTATGTATTTGTGTAACATAACTGGCAGCTGATCCAAAGCAGCTGATGCACTGATCCAGCTTTTCCAATTCTGATACTGATTCCAATGCTATAGCTTTAAGTATCCACCAATACCCGATACCAACCGATATCAGTGCAGATATTCAAAACAGCATTTATTTTCTTTAAGTTGAAATAATTTAAGACAAAACTGATCCAGATGTGTTATGTAGTTTTTATTTATCGCACCAGTAATGACAGAACAGTATAAATAAAAGTTCAAACATTATGAGACTTTATGGGCCAACTATGACCAGTAAATAGTCTAATTACATCATTATACAGACCTGAATATTGACTAAACTGATATTTGAAAGCTGATATCTGAGCAAACAAAATTGTCAGCTATTTAGTCAGTATCAGTGCCAATATCTGATACCAGTATTGAATCAGACAATAAGTAACTGGTATACTGTATTAATCAATGAAATATCGTGCCCATAGGCTAGCAATTATGTAGATAAATAAATGAATGGATTGGGGACAGAGGGGACAGCAGGGTTAACATTACATCACATCTAACGTTATTCAACTGTGAGTTGTGAGAAAAGAAGTTGCAGGCAGTATGAGTTTGATGCTCTGTTACTCCTGAAGATATCCTCCACTATTACCCTCCATACCACACGCACAAATCTCATTATGTGGAGTTAATTTACGCACTGGCTTTTTGTAGCTTTGTACCGTGTTATAACTTGACGGAACACACAGCCACTGTAACATAATAGTGCTGTGAAAGGGGAGAGACTTTTTACTAAGAGTGACAAAAAGTTAGATTTAAATTCATGATTTAGTGATGTATACACACAAAATAGCATAGTAACATACAATAAATCTGCATATGTAACACACATTGTACTGCATCTGCATACTATTTCTTATACTTAGTGTAGATAATATATAAAAAGCAGCAGAAGTACAAACTCATGTCATTTACTTTCTTTACATTTATATTGGACAATTCTTCACCAGACACCTTTTGTGTGTATTGATGTAAATAGTCCATAGAGGTGAAAAGAATCAGCCTAGTCTGAAATAGTAAAACATTAAAAGGCTCAAGTTACATCATGATGTTTTCAGCGCTTAGACTCTGCTCCACTGCCGCTGCCCTAGAACTCACAACAGTGTTTTTGACAGCTCAACATCAGTCTCAATTGTCCACTTGGATAAAAGCCCAAATTCATGGCAACACACAAACATTTGATCTTGGTATCGTTACTTGATTTTTCCTGTTTACTGCTAACAACATACTTAGTAGATGTATTATTTATAGGCTAGCATTGTGACAAATATCAGTAGACTGTAATACTTAGCTTGGTGATAAAATCTTCAAAGCTGTTTTTTTTTTTTTTGGTACATGGACTTGTAACAGTGCCAAGGGTTATCCTGAGACATTGGAAAACTATTGTACGCCCTGAGCTGAAAGACTGGATAAAGCCAGTGGCAGAGACGACTCCCTATGCGTCTATGCAAGTCTGTGCTTAACAAGCTGAAAGGCAATACAGAGAATTACTTTTGGGATCACCTGAAAGTACAAGAAAAGATAACACTTCAAATATGAATAGATAATGGACAGGATCTCTCTTTTCTAATTATTATTTTTGTAGCAATTATAGTTTGAATACCATGTAATTTAGTAAAACTGGGAAGGGGAAATGATTAAACTAAAAAAGGCCATAGAGTATAGATATATAGGAATAGTGACTGCTCTATCAATGTAGTGCCATGAAAATATTTTTGTATATTTGAAAAAATATGTTGTGGCAGCACTATCATTCTAGTTGCTTATTTTGGGAAATGGAACTTTTTTATAATGTGTAATAGTAAAATGAACATTAATAAAATAACCCTAATTTATTAACAGAATGTGCAGGTACTGCATTAAGGAATAAGTACTGTTTACTATACACACTATAGAGGTTATTTCACTTGGGCCATCACATAATATCTGTTTTGCTGTAAGTATGGAATTATAAGTAGCCCTGAAATTCCCAGCTTCAAAAAACAAAGCTTGAAAATGTTCTTCTTAGGCATTAATTTAGTTTATGATGCAGTCTATTTTACTGCTTTACTGATTATAAATATTAACTAGTTTAACAATATTTAAACTGAAATTACCATGTTTCACTTCACCACTCAAACTTCCTTTTTCTTCCCTTTGAGTATTCCAATGCCTAATGTCTGGTCCCCGTCTGTCTGTCAGATCTTCCACATGACCTATGACCTGGCCAGTGCTGTTATGCGGATCATTAACCTGATTGGGATGATGCTGCTGCTCTGCCATTGGGACGGCTGTCTGCAGTTCCTGGTGCCCATGCTCCAGGACTTCCCCTCCGACTGCTGGGTGTCCCTCAACAAGATGGTGGTAAGAAAATCAAATCTATTTTTACATCCAATTTGAGCACATGATAGCGCGATTTGAAAAACGACTGTACTGTGTGGGGCACGCCTCTCCACTGATCTGATCCGTATTTAGCTTGGCAGTGTCATCTGTTTGTTGGAGATAGATATAAGTTAATGCAAGTGATATTTTGCGGCTCATGTCATCAACATTCCCTGGGGATGTGATGCTAACTAGAAGCACTAGGCTAGAACTGAAGCTCTGTTTTAGATTTTTTTTTTTTTTGGATTTGATTTCATTTGATAGTGAATTGTAATTTCATTTTGTTTGCCATTCATTGCTCAGCTGTAGAACACACACACATCTACACTAGCACCATATTGTCCCAGAGGTGTTTAGCTGCTGACAGATGGGAGTTGGGTAAAACAGCAATCACACAACCTCAATTAAACCCTCTGTAGTTGGACTCAGGAGACATAGACAAACATGAGCAGAAGTTACAGATGAAATTAGGGGTTTTGTGTGGTTTCTTTCCTCTCCTCCTCTTCCTCTCCTCCTTTTCCTCTCCTCCTCCTCTCACTTTCAGGCCGCCAGGTATCTGCGGCTGCCCATCTGCTCCACATTACAAAAGAAACGTCCTAATTATTTCTGCCATAATGAAGGAGCGTGTTGTGAAATAATAAAAACCAATTATTTTCCCAATCAAGAAATTGCAATGATTATTAACCTCTTGACCTTTCTAAATAGTTCTGCTTTACCTGAAACAACTGATTGAGATTACAAAATCATGTGTAAAGCCACTTTTCCAGTGCTGCCTGAGAATCCAGTATGAAACACAGATGTTTTTGCATTGACTGTATTTTTCCACAGTATGGCATTAAACGTAACTGCGTTATATTCAATTAAAGGTGTTTTATTATGAACAAGATCACCTTTTCACAGATCTGAGCTGACGTTGCTTGTCTCCATGGAGATAGATACGTTTAATGATATATGCTAAATTATCACATTTTTATATTACTCTTTTCAACCTTCAAGGCACTCAATTTTACATCAAGGAGCCACTCACCCATTCACACCTTCATACACCAGTGGAACCAAACAAGTCTCCAAGGGCACAACAACAGCATTCATCTGTGGTAGCTAGAATCGCACCGCCAACCTGTGGGTCAGTACATGTTTGATGATGAGAGCAAGATTTGAACTGCCAACCTTTGGATCAGAGCACAAACACTCCCTAAACTGAACTTTTAATAGTTATGATATAACCGTAAAATAGACAGAAATTCCTCTTCATTGTGATCTCATCTTATTTCCCATTTTTGCATTCTTGGACCTCTCTAGCAGCCTTAGCATACGCTGTGTTCTCATTATCTCCTCTTCAAAGCCACTTTATCTTGACCTTTTTATCTATAACTTTAATTATATCTGCGGGCTATAGATGCAGAAACAACAACATACAGCTCTATATTGTTCTGTCATCCATGAATTACTCCTGTCAGTTCCTGACCCCTCCCTCTAGTCATCCTCTTTTATGCCTGGGGTGTGTGTGTATATATATACATTTTTATATTTTTATACTTTATATTGTCTATGTCTCCTGAGTTTTTTAAATCATGCTATCCTATATCCCTGAGGAAAGAAGTCTGGTCCGGGAGCTGACACCTCTGGAGGACAGCGCTCTGTTCAGGACGCTGTGGGAAGAATTGGAGTGGACAAGGGCCAAGCTTGCAGATAAGGTCCAAAGAAGGCAAAGAAAAGGACTTGGAGTTGCAAAAACTCCAGAAGAAGGACAAGCTAGAACAAACTACAAGGCCAAGTTAACGCACATAAGGCAATCCGGTACCTGTATAATTCTACAGTACAGGAAATTGTGCTCCAAAAAACTCCAAAAAAAAAGGTCAGTCTATTATGCTGGCCAACACCAGTAAAGTCCATGAGAAGTTGAAAGAAAAACTGAAAGCACCTAGAATGCACTCAAATTACTTGTATTGATGTTGGTGGAGATATAACCAACAATGACAATGAGAAACCAGGAAGGTACAGGAGCTGTCCCCTAAACTCTTCTCAGCACGAGAGGAGCTGCATCTCCTGAAGCTCAAAAGCTCAGAAGGAGAGAAAGAGACGATTGATTCAGTGGGAAATTCAAGCTGCAGCCAACTTTACTCAGTGGCCTTTGTGTCTCAGTCAAATGTCTCAGTGCAGCATAACAGAAGGATCGGTCAGATAGGGTCAGCAGATTCAGTTTGAGGAGAGGAACAGTCCTCTGGACAAAACTGTCTCCCCTCTGTGTCATCTGTGTCCTGCAGCCCGGGGCATCGCAGTAGCATCCAGAGGGAGCCAGGTGACGAAATGGTCCATTCCCTCAAAGTATTTCCTCTGGAACGGCTGCTGCCACATTTGCTTTAAAAAGCCTGTAGCATCACAGAGGTCTATAGGTAGCTCCTTAGCTAGCCTCTTGTACAGTCTTCGTGGAACCAGGAAAAACAGCTCATTCGCACAATCCAACAGTTCCTGACTTGTGTCCTTTGAACTGCACATGCTGCACATCTTAGTTGGTTAAAATCCATGATATGATGTGAAAAACGTAGCTCAAAAATCAAGTGTGTCAACCAGGTAACCATAAATATATACACAGGGTATATGTGTGTGTGCCCGTGCTGCCTCCAGTGGCCCTTAAATTTCAGGAACTACATGACATCACACAGGACTGCCCTGATTACAGCCAGTAAGCCATACCATATAAGCCAGTAAGTAAGTAAGTAAGCCAGGTAACAAAATGTATCTATCTCCATGGAGAATGTTTCGAGGTATGGTTTGAACTTTATTTTTCTATGGAATCATTCAGGTTACATGCCACCTCCATAAAGTTCCACACTATTGCTTTGATTCTCCTAGAGTACAGTTGTGCCTCTCCTGTGCTGTTGCTACTGTGGGTGTGGTGTTGTTTGCCCTGGTTTGGTACAGTAGTGAAGGTCGGGGAAGCTCTTTGTTTGGTGTCAGGTGATCCCTCCACACTCAGCTCTGGCCCAGAGCCCAGGCCGGACGTTTACTGGACTTGACCTCACTGTTTAAAAGTGGAACGTGATAACCTCCAGTGGACAGCAGACCCTCTCTCCTCCTCTTAAGGCATCCGTCATTTGCCCTTAAAATCCTATATATGTGTTTGCGTATGTGAGAGTGACTATTATGGATATGTTTAAAAATAGATGCTCCTTCACTGCTGCTGTTATCCTGCTGTGAGAGATTAGCTGTGAGTTGGGTGTTTGTTGAAGGTACAGTTTCAATGGATAAATAAACCAAAACCATCAGTGATAGAGGAGCTATAATAAGATAAGAGAACCTTTATTCGGTTGGAAACAGGAAAAAAATAGGGAAGTTATATGCTGTCAGAATCAAGATAAACAACTAACAACTTAAAAATAGACCCAAACTGTTGAAGCGCCCATGTTATGCGATTTCCTGATCTATGGTTCTTCATCAAAAACATAGCTGGTTTTGTTGTCATTCACAGATCCTGCATATTTAGTCTGAGTAATTCTCTCAAACAGAAAACACTCTCTTACACTTTGTGATGTCATGTGGCAATACAGGAAGTGCTCCATTATGTTTTTAAACTCCATACACCTTCACTAGAATCATTTTGGCCCTGGAAATGCCCAGCTGCACTGAACAAAAGGTTAAAAAGTAGCTTCTTACTTGAAAACTACCACTTCATGACATCACAAGGTGAAACTGAGCATTGTGAGTTTTGGATTTATACAGACTAATTATACAGGATTACACAAACAAAACACAACTCCGACTATGTTTTGAAGAGAGACCTAAGTTCTAACATGGCTTAAACTTTGCATAATGTAGGGTGTTTAAACTGGAATGTAAAATACTGTGATGAAATTAGATACAACGTGGTGTGTGAATATAAAACTAGTTAAAACACACACATATATATATATATATTGAGCAGTTAAATGAAAAAAACTTAAATGTAATAAATATGTAAATGTTATGGTACTTCACAAAAATGTATAGTTTTAGTAGGCTTAGGGTTTTAGGTTGGTAACCTGACACACAAACCACTTTTCACTTTTAACCAACTTTCTAGTCCCAAAATTAGATAATTTTTCATTTTATGGAGTAATATGTTTTTTGTTTTTTTGTTTTTTCTTACCATCAGAGAGCTACATGTACACTACCGGTCAAAAGTTTTAGAACAGCACACTTTTTCCATTTTTTAGTGTTTACTGTTTACTGTTGACCAAAACGTATTCTAAACTTTTGATTCATAAAAGTGTCCACCTTTGGCAGATATAACAGCTGAACACACTCATGGCTCGTTCTTTTTACAATAGAAATCAAATATTCTTTAGAAAGTTCTTCCCAAGTCTGTTGCAGAAGTTCACATAAATGTGTGGCACTTGTAGGTTGCTTGGCTTTCACTTTTCTGTCCAGTTCATCCCAAAACCAGCTCAATGGGGTTTAAGTCTGGAGACTGTGCTGGACACTCCATGATTTCAAGCTCACCATCTTCTTCTTTTTTCCTGAGGTAGTTTTGGCAGAGCTTGAACTTGTGTTTTGTTATCTTTTATCTTTTTTTTTTTTTTTTTTAAACCTTTGTACCATTTCAAGCTCTTGATTGGACTTGCACAACTTGAATTGCAATAAAAAGCTGGAAAAATTAGGGTGTTCTAAAACTTTTGACCGGTAGTGTTTATTGCGCTATATAGACTTTTTTTTTTTTTTTTTTAGATGCTGAATACTTACTTTTCAAAAGACTTGCAAAACAGCTATTTATTACCCAGAGCTTTACAATCCATAGAGACAGGATGGTCCATGTCTGTTATATAAGTGCCACTCTTTTGATGACAGGTGGTTCAGTCTCTCAGATCAATTAATTCAGATCAATGCTGCTTTCTCACTCTCAATATCACTGTCATTCCATATTTACTAGTGAGACGGCAAGAGGCAAAAGGATCTATATGCTTTATGCCTGTGCACTGTAGTTGCATGTGCACCGTAGGCTCTCTCTGAAAGTTAATAAGGATCTTCTCTATTCATTCAATTAGCTGCTGCCGTGATGTAGAGGCAGGTGGAGCTGTCAGTGGAGCAGTAATGGACAGGAGAGGCGCGTGAACAGGAGATAAATGGGAGGATTTGACAGTACAGTATCTCTCAAGCCTGACTCTGTACTCATTCACTAATATGCAGGGGTGGAGGTAACCGCAGTAACTCTACTTTATGTTTGAAGGCGTATTTTTAGGTTTAGTATGTAGTAGGCCATAGTAGAAGATTACCTTATGGTTACAAAGATAGCACACTAGGCCTATCACAATAACAAATTCTGAAGTGGGATAAAGTGATGAACTAAATATATACAATAAATGATAACACTGAAACTAAACACGCTAACTCTGAAGAAGATTTAAACCACAAAGACTAATAAATCATAGAAGTTATTCATTTAAACTTGACTGACTTAAATCTTACTGCACAGCCAAAAAATAACCCAAAATTTCCCTCTAGAGCAAACACAATAGGCCACATTTATGAATCTTTTAAAAATAAATAAATAAATAAATACTTCCACTTTAAGATGCTAAGAAATTTGCACCAGATTCTCAAAGCTTTTTAAAGCTCACAAATTCTTCTTTAATGACAATTGCACCTGATTCACCAACACCCAGCTATGAACACCTCCACGCTCATTTACATTTCATTTACATACAAAATTAATGTCTTTGATTGGAAACACACTCTGAACTTTCAAATATGCCACATGGGTTTGTATTAGGACACTAGAATGGACAAGTGAAGGAGGGAGGGAACGAGGAAGTGAGGTGGAGCGTGTCTACCGACTGCAGCTGTTTACAGCTTCAGCAACAATTTCAAATGTCCAAACTCACACGAACACAGTCAGGGAGGGAAGATTTAAGTCATGAAATTATTGAAATAAGTGGAAGCATTTATTGCATATTTCCGGGATCACAGCGCTGCAGTAAATAGCGAGGGAGGGGGACCAGGTTGGGGGTGCATAAGAGTGCGCTCTGGTCATCGGGGGTCTGGGGGGTTATGAGGGTCTTGAGTCCAGCGCGGTGCTGAGGCGCAGGGCTGTAACAGAGGCCCATATGGAGAGCACTGGGCTGGGACAGAGTGAGGCTCACTGCAGCCTGTATAAAGTCTGTTAGACCCAATAGACACATGCTCTATAAATCGACTCATAAATGTTATTGGATCACATAGTAATATGTTTTAGGAAGTAATTTAAGAAAATATATAACTTGCAGTCATGGAGGAATTAGAATTTTTTGTTGCATTAGCAGAGTAATAATATTTTAAAACAGTAGAATTTTTGTTCGTACGACTTGTTCTTGCTGACTATTCGTAGGACTTCCAGAAGAGCTTTTCAGTTAAGAAAAAGTTTTGTGAATGCCAAAAATGTTCGCAAGAAAGCCTTAGCATACAGTACAAATTTGTCCATAAGAACGTTTCATGAATAACGCCCAACATACACACGATAAATATTGACCCCCAAAAATGTATGGTTCCCTCTATGAAAAATAACTGTAACTGTAAGTTGATGTAGCATTTATTGTGATAGGTAAAGTACTACCAACTGGAGTGTCAAATGAGCAGTTATATTGTACTAATAGAATGCGCTGATATTGTTTTTTCTGTCTTTGTGATTTATTTGGAGGTCGGTCCTCATTCTATAGCTATATGATAAACTCGGTGGCTTAGCCTGGATAATCCTGCAGTCTTATTGGGGCAAGTTTCCCCTGTGAAACCGACCCCATTTGGAGAAGAAAAGTTGATGTGTCACATTTAGCCATGATGCACTGCTAGTAACTCTGCTTTGGTATTTTACTAAAGCTGGTGTCATTTTTCAGAGCTTTACAGGAGCACGAACCTGCTTGAAAGTTTGTGTAAAATGGGCTACAGACTGGTGAAATGCTTACAAACAAAAGAGCTGTGGGATTTCCAGAACTAGACTGTCTGGCCTGCTTCCGGTGCAGTTTGGAAACAGCCGCAGCATGTGCTCAGGACTAGCATGGCCTTCATTTGTTTGTTTGTGGACTTTATTGTGCCTGAGGGCAAGCTGTCACTCACGAGGAGTGGATGACCACAGTGCAGCACTCAGGGACCCATCAGAGATGGTCAGAATGACCTAACTGGAGGGTGTATGTGCTCTGTGTCCTTGTTGTATGTCCGAGATGTACTCGAACATGTGATGCCACCTGGCCAGGTTACATGCAGATCTGTGTAGAGGCAAGCCCACTCACAGTAAAAATAAAAATTTTCAAGGCATTTTTTGAAATAATCCAAACACTTATAGATGAATAAATGCAAGATAAATAAGCTTAATGCCAGCCACACCGGAACAGTCCAGGTTAAACAATGACAAACAGCACAATGTTGTCCACATGTTTCTGAATCATGTTTGATAAAGTCCTTCTGTTTTGGGTTTATGTGGAAACATTTTGTGGCAAAACCCCAACAAAGAGAGGCATTAGGGTTGTACTTTTTTCCTAATTCAATTAAAAGCTTTTATTATGCCTGAGGTGAAATGCAATTATATCAAATGATATTGTTATCACTTTACATAACAAGAATAATCCATTCCAGCATATGCACTGTGCAGTGTGGCCTCCTGCTTGTCTGCTTTGATCCAGTTTAAGTGGAAAACAATAATGTATTCTATAGAGCCTTTTAAACATAAACTTCATGCTTCACATCCTCTGTGTACTCTCTGACCTCTTTCAAGGGCCACATCAAATGCACATCAAATGCATCTTCTGTCACACCTGGACTTTCTCTTTGGTCTTCTTTAGACCTGTGCCTGTCTATGTTATTTCCTGGTCTCATCTGTAGTTGGTTAGAGCTGCATGGCTGACTCCTCTGAACGCCTGTAAGCAAACATCTGCCAGCTGGGATGTTCCACCAACACATGTCTGTGAAGGAAGTCGACTCCTCATGTTTTAATATGGAGCACAGGCTTTTTGAGTGCAACATATAAGATACTAATAACATCCGTTGGGTGTCACAGGATTAACCTATTCTTTATTAGTTTGTTACATAAAAACACAGTTAAAATCAATGTAAAGCCACAGTATGTAACTTTACATACAGTTACATACTGTACCTTTAAACATGAATATTTATTCTATATAGGCAAATGCATATATTAAAACATGCTGAATAATCCAACTTTAAACTCATAATCACAACAATATATAAACTGTGCCTGTCATTTTGTATCCAGATGTTTTTCTTTCTCTGTATATACAGGAGTTGAGTACAAATGATTAAATCTCAACACCAAACAAGGTCTTTTATACAGGTTACATATTATAAATCTTAGTCTTAGTCCTCACAGATGGAGCAGACTTGCTTACTTGTCACTTACAGACAGTCAGATTCCAGCTGCTCTGTGTCAGCAGCACTGGCACACCCAAACACACAGTATCTTATAGAGAGTTCATGTCATGCACGTTCTCTCACTTCTATAATTTCACCATAATACATCATACTCTCCCATAACTAACACTGAGTGTATTTAAAACAATTAACCCTCCACCAATGAAGTCCACAGCAAATAAAATGAAGACTAAACTAATTTCATTTTTCCTTCCTCTGCTCATTGAGGCTTCTCTGCAGAATCAGTTTATTGCGTTACAATGAGTGTTGTAATTTCCAATGCTAAGAGACAGCTGTACACTTGTCAGGTGGAATAAGCTCTTATCTGCTACTTAAAGCAAATGCAATGTCTGCATACAGCTGCTCTGAACTCAGTCCTATAGTGGGAGAGCGAGTTTCATATGTGCTACACTATGGCAACTTTGGCTTTTGATGAAACTGCTCAATGATAGACTAATGGGATGAAGAAAAACATGATTTGGAGGAGCTAGAGGTAAATGTGTCCCAAGAGGTGAACATTCTTTTCTTAAATCATGTCCTTATCTTTGGCTTTGAGTTTCTGTGATTCAATGAATAAAATTTGACATCTTTATGCATTAAATAAGCCTATTTAATTAGTAATAAGGTAATATTGCACACAGTTTAATCATTAACTGTACTTAATTGTTCAACCATGTTGCATAGGTCATGTATGTAGATAGGTCAGATAAAACATTTAAATTGTATCCCACTTTCTTCTTTTTCAAAGGTATTATAATTCAATATTCCATCACTATCCTGAATTAATATTTTCAATATTTCACGCTGCAATATTCATTATAGACACATATTGTCTGAAATTGTGTAATCTTACCCATAAACCCCTCCGTCCAGGACCGGTCTTAAATATGCAAAGTGAAATGCGTGCCGTATACTGATGTGTGAGGCGTCTGCAGAGACAGACAGAGGCAGTGGAGTGGAAGGAGGTGTTGATTTGTGCTTTGGCCTTGGGTGAGGCTCAGGTCCCCGCTGCTGCAGCCTGTGGCATGTTGATGGGCAACTGGAGGGAGCAGCTCTGACTGTGAACCACCCGGGGCACTGGGGATGAGGAACAAGAGGACGCACTACAAACTGGAAACTGTAGGGAAATACTGCTTCACAATAACCAAGAAGCACTATTGTTGAGGTGTTTAACGTACAAGATGTTTTCAGTAGCAGTGACATTTGACATTGGTGTATTTCCTCCAGTTTAAATTTTAAAGCAAAGTTCTTTGTAAATAATCCAGGTTAATTTTAGATAAAGAAAAAGTTAAGGTTGTCCCAAAGGTGCTTATTAAGGTCAGAAGCAAACTATTGATCCAAAAAAGAAGGTACTTATACACAGTAGTTTACAAATTATAAGAATGGTTCATCATAACAAAGACCTAGTAGAATAGTAAAAGAACTAATTAAACTAGCAAAAGCAAAATAATGGGTCTTACCGAGCATAAATATACTGATTTGTCATGCAGTAAAATATTCTAAAAAACCCAAAACATTTTAAGTACTGTTTATCTAGACTAAATACTATACTAGACTATAGGAAACACACACAATTTCTCATATTTTATTTTCTCACCAAAACAAACAAAAACAACTGATAGAACAAAGAAACTGCCCGACAAAGATCTCAGTTCTTCAATCCGAATACTCATTTTGTGTTCCAGCCTTTTCGTCACCTGTCGAAAAGCTAATTTCCATGACTGTGATTGCTGTCTCCTGCCAGTGCTTGTCCACTCTCTTTTCAGAACACAATTGCATTTGAATTTCAAATAACATGCAAAGAGGGCGAGGAAGAAACGCAAAGCTGCACATTGTCATGAGCCAATCAGCTTTTGTCCCTGCACACAAATCTGGACAGTGTTGTTTAAAGGCGGATGTGAGGGCTGGACCAGGCCTGTGAGTGCTCTGTGATGAACAAGACTATTAACATGGACAGAGCGGGAGCCAATCAAAAGGCCTGCAGGAGAAGGCAGACGCTCATTAGATTAACACTAGACAGAGATGTTCTTCGAAAGACATGAGAGTTAAGAGAGCAGCTTCAAAGCTAGCCTCCAGCAGCTACACCAGAGTTCTGTAACAACTGTCACTGGATCATGTTTGTAAATACAGCAGAGAGGGTTTTGAAGATGCCAATAATCTCATCGTGAAAGAGGAGCAACTTTGTAGTCATGGAATAAAAATACATGCATATGAATTTGGTATCGTTAACTCTGTATTCATTGTAAATGCATCCCAATTTCAAATGTCATTGATAGTAATAACACAAGTGATCAGTCGGTTGACAATTAGAGAAATGTTAGTTTTAAATTGTTATCATGTGTAGCTCTCTGGAAACTGTATCTTGTTTATACAAATGTGTTGTACCTTTACCAGAATGGGTTGAAATCTGGGCGTAGCAAGACCTGACAATTGCTATCTATGATGCAGTCTGTAGTGTCTTTAGACTGTATTACTGTCACAGAATTGATCAAAAAACACAATTTAGGCATATTGTTTGCATATTTTAATGTATGAACTTTGCCCATCCTCTGTTGTCTAATGTGTTTCAGAATGACTCTTGGAGTGAGCTGTACTCATTCGCTCTGTTCAAGGCTATGAGTCACATGTTGTGTATCGGGTACGGTCGGCAAGCGCCTGAGAGCATGTCGGACATCTGGCTCACCATGCTCAGTATGATCGTGGGCGCCACCTGCTACGCCATGTTCATCGGACACGCCACTGCACTCATCCAGTCTCTGGACTCCTCCCGCCGACAGTATCAGGAGAAGGTAACACTGCTCATCTGCTTAAAATGGTTTGTTTTTTCTGTACTGCCTGGACTGTTGAGGAGGAAAGTACAACCTCATTTCTCTCCAATTTGAGGAAGGTTTAATACAGATGATATTGAAGTTTTTTTCAAATTCTACAATTACATCATTCTCCCAGATGGGGGCAAAAGTCAGAGTTCCCTGTCACTGAGCTTTCACAAGAAATATCCAAAAGGTAAATTCACAAATGCCTTAGTTTATTACAACAAAAACCTCCACTTCAACAATATTCATTTTATCTGCCCCCTTAATATTATTGGCCTATAGAAGTTTGTGATGTGATCTCAAACTTTTTTTACACTACCTCTTTTAAACTTTATTTAGCTATTATCCTCTACTTGCATGCATTTTTTAGTACGTTCTGGTTTAATTTTAGTATCAGCTGCTCTGAAGGTCTGAGGTGAGGAACACTGGTGTCTTAGTCAAAGGGCTGAGACATATCTGACAACTATTGAATCTGACTGTAATCCACTAGTGGCTCGAGTCCCTAATTAACCATGGTGCATGTCTCTGAATGCCGAGAGGAGGCTCAAGTACCCATCAGCAACCAAATGTAACACAGGGATGAAAAAAACAAGGCCACTAAGTGTGTACTTGTTTCGGTAATACACAATGAGATTCTTGAGTGCACTAACTTTTGTTATGGTCCACCACCATAAAGATTTTATTACTTTGCCTGGAATGTTCTTCAGTATTCAGTATGGCATTAAACAATATATATCTTGCTGAGCGGGTTTGCGTCTCCAACATAGACTGTACATATAAATGGACATAACTAACACGCTAGCTGTAGCATTCCAAATAGGAAGTTCACACGCGGCTCTTCCGGCTCCTACTGACCCTGGCTCCCATTGACTTACATTGGAATATTTTCATCCCTCTTTCTGTAACTGCTGCTGTGAGCCTCATCATTTTCATCGTAAAATGTTCATATGAACCTGCTCTACATGACCTTGGTGTTCTTTTCCTGTATATTGTCCATTAAAAAAATCCTATTCATAATATAGTGCCTGGCTCCAAATTTGCTCCTATAACAGTTTGCAATTGGTGACGTCACACTCGCTTAGTCCACTTTTTTATAGTCTATGGTATCCACAGAGCTGACCTGTAACTTGACTTTATAGACTGTGTTAAAGCAAAGCTCAGTTTGAAGTCTAGCTTGAGTAACAGAGAACAGAGCTTACACTTAGCATAACGCCGTCAGGGAATGTTGATGACAGCTGCAAAGTATCTATACTATGATAGTGTGACACGAGGACAAGCCATAAGAGTAAAGCTACATGAGGTCATTACATTTGACATGATTAGTGAGAGCAATCCCATTTAATCCAGCAGGCAGTAATGGCCTCAGCATATGGTCTGCCTGGTGTGTATATATTCATGGCTTGGCTCAGAGTACCTCTGCCTGTGTGGATCAAAGTGTGGGACATCCCAGGACCGGAGGGCACCTACAGGCCCTTGTCATGGTCTTTGTTATCCGGGAGTCTGCTGTAGCTCTGTATTCTTTCTAACAAACACATCCGACTAGTGCTGTTGCCGAGTGGAAGCGGGTGCAGCCTCTGGCCAGTGCTGAGAACAAAGAGATGTTAGATGTGGTGGTTCTGCCCTCATGTGTCTGTATGGGACTATTTTGGTCTCCACATAGAATACAGTGTGTTTGCTGGTTGCTGGGCTCAGTGGGGAGGGCTGTGTGTTTGGGGATAATCATCGGGCTTTGTTATCTACAGGTAGTGATGATAGCAGGGAGCGCACAAACCGCCGCTGGGTACGGAAGAGACTAGGAGCTGGGTAAACTCATTGCAACATGGAGGGAGAATAGAGTTGTCACGGGAGATCCAATTCTGTTTTGGATTTGCTGTTATACCTCCCTATTGGTCATGACAATACGCATTTCTGTCCTGTAACTAAAATGAATGCTGTCCATGTTTCCAATCAGTCATATCTCCCAAGTGATATATATGTCTCATTTGATCAATACTTAAAAGTACATTGTGTAATTTTTCTGGTGGAGAGTCTGTCAAATGCTTTTCTCCAGAAATGTTATTGCTTTGTATGGAATGTTTCACAGTATGTCATTAAATATTTCTATCTTCATGGAGACCAAACTCGGCCAAGTTATATGTCATGTCTGTGGAGAGGCAACCCTAGCCAGGCTGGCGCCACCTAGTGCCTCTGCTCAATTTTATTTCTCTCCAGCAACTAGGTCAGGAATACACAATTTCGCAAAAACCCCGGAAGTGCGAGTTCGGGCACCTCCCAATCAGCAAAGAGCCATACATTCTGTGTTTCCCGAGATAGAGGATTTAAAGCCGGAACAAATAGAATGTAATCATGAATTTTATCAAGGGAAAAGACGTTATTGCCCTTCTTCCTATGGGATTTGGGAAAAGCTTTATATACCAGTTAGCACCGTTAGCATTACGGTGCATTACATACGTCACGACCAAATAGCAGCGATTGGTTAACTAAAAAAAGTACCCTCCTAACGTCAAGCGAACAAATTCTAATGCTGTGAGGTCAGATGGTTTCTATGAAGTGAAACCTGCTGATGAATCAGGCTAAGACAACCCCACTCACTGTCAGAATACCTGTTTTTCTAGGTGTTTTTCAGCTATAAAACCACATGTAATTGCATACATGTCAGGTAGAGCTGTTTAATGTCATACATGGAACAATGTCACTGATTATTCCAGGCAGAGCAGTGACATATCCATAGAAACAAGGCGGCGATGGACCTCCAACCAAAAAGCTAAAACTCCAAACAAATATGGGTATGAAGAAAATTTTATGCTTACTCATTAACACATACCTGCGTGTAGATTCATGAGATTATAATGAGAGGTACTGTCCAGTAGTGTATACAGTCTGCTAATGTGTTTTTAAGTTAGACTTTATGCCCAAACTTTCTAGTCGCTAATTCAGCAGCACCTTTTATATCTTCGCATAACAGATAATTAACTTGTTTCATGATTTTGGCTTTTGATCTTGCCATCCTCCAACTCTGTGTTGCTTGCCACACAATTTTACAATTCATTTTCACAAGTAACTTCTCTTTTGATCATGCATTCTTTCCTGTTCTCATTTGTTTTTATATATTCAAGTCTTTTTACTTTGTTTTGACAAAGAAGTTCTGTTGGTTCATTTTGTGTTTTATGTCTCACAAAAATAAACAAAGATAGTTCCCTGCATCTATTTCCTCTACTAACTTAAAAAGTAGTGAAATGCATTAATTAGGTTTATTATATGTATAATGGCTTTTTACATGGACAGGTTATGTTTATAACTTATTTTATATACATACATACTTAAACTCAACTGGACTATATAGACTTGATAAGGCTAGGCTTGATTAAACAATTGAAAATGAAGTACTTTGAACTTCAGCTGACCATCCCTTTTTCAAACCTAATTCAAAATTGCACCTAAAATCTAACACTACATAAAATTGCTGCGATCTTTGTCACTTCCACTTGTGATAACGAGTCAACACAATCTGACACAATCCAGACTCACTATTTCAACTGTGTAGAGTCACTGTTCAACTGTCCCTCAATCCTGTGCTAAATACTTATTGAACATTGTCTGATGCAAAAGCAAAAGCCTTATAATAATAATAATAATAATGATAATAATAATAATAATGATAATAATAATAAGCTTTTCCACTGAGTCCGGTTTACATCCCATTTGAAATATCTGGTTGGCCTTGTCGATGTCTCACATGTATCGAATATACAGTATCTGGCATCATCTGTTTTACTAGTATATTAGCTGGAGTCTGTTTGTCATTAAGTGCACATACCCCTCCACCGTCTGCAAATAGCCCTCCATCAGATAAGTCACTGGACACGCACAACTCTGAGTCTGGAGATGTCTTGCTGACGACACAGATTCTTGTTACGAGATTGTGTAAATGTAGGAGACAGCACGGCCGCTTATTGACAAAGAGCAGAGCAAACTGTTAGCATTGCTTTGTTAATAGCTCCAGCTCCAAGCATTTCCCCTCGCCTGTATGGACACAGTGGAAAGTTTAGGAGCTCCTAAAATTGTTTTTTTCATTATTTGAGTTCATAGCAAGCATATTTTCTGAAGATTATATTTCTTGTTATACTCAATTGCATAGTGAGTGATAAATAAACAAGTATAGCTCAAAGGACCCATATTATTCTATTTTCTGATATTTGTTATAATTTTGTATCCTCATCAGAATCACACTGGAGGTTGTGTTTAGTTTCATTCTTACATGCTTATCACACAAATCCATACCTAATAGGATACTGAGTTCTTCTCTCAGACAGATAACACTCATGTTATAGTACAGGAAGTGCTCCACTGTATTTTAAACTCCATACACCTTCACTGGAATCATGTGGATCATTTTAGTCCTGGAATTTCCAGTCTTGAGTAAATGAAAGGTAAAAGGTAGCTGTTAGCTTGAAAACTACAGTTTCATGACATCAGAAGGTGAAACAAAGCATTTTGAACTTTGGAGATGTAGGAAGACTAATAATCCAGAATTACTCAAACATGTGTGAATGAAACAAAACAAAATTCCAGGTATGTTTTTGAGGAGGTAATAACAGTATAAAACAGCTAAAAGCTCATCAAGTAAATTTTGCATAATATAGGACCTTTCATTCTAGAAACAGACTTTTGGAACCTCATTCTGTCTGTAAGTAAAGAATGTTACTACAAATTTTCACCACAATTACTACTAAAGCTTGCATGAGACAATGACCACGAGACCTTAATATTATTTAATATGAATTAGTGACACTTTAAAAGTACAAAAACAAACATTTTATCAAAGCATTCGCCAAATTTTACATTTTAAAGATGCTTCAAAATAATTATTAAACATTATGGACATTAGTTACCTTACTGCTGGTTGGCCTCAATTTTCTATAAAAGTCTGCGGGAAAAATGAATGGGAAGATTACTTCTGGAACCAGGACTGTTGAGCTCCATTATTCACTCCCTGTATAAAAATATCCAGTCATCCTCCACCAAAAACAACCTGTGCTTCACCTGTTCTTTCTGTTTGTACAAGTTTAGTTCAAGTTTATTTAAAATATATGACAGTCATGAATATGTAAATTGACCATTCACTTCTCCATTGGGATGTCTTCTGCTCCATGTCCCCTCCTAAACCACAGCTCTCCCCTCACAGTCCCAGAACGGTGCCTCTACCTTATCTGTCCCCTTGCCCTTCACTGCCGGGCCATACACCATCTGCCACTGGAGCAGGACATTGGCCATTACATAACTGCACTCGTCTCCTGCTCTGTTAGCGCCCCCTCTCCCAGCATCGTGAGAGGGGAGGAGATGTCACCCTTGGGCCCCGCCGAAAAGAGCCCCAATCCACACCATCCTGACACATCTAAAATGGGCTGAAGATCAACTAAACTTTATAAAGCAGAGTTTAGTGGAGAGATGTCCCGGATTAGTGCGGTCAATGGAACTTTTATGAGTGAAAATCGCCTGGTTTGAAACTATACTCTGTTGTATTTTTTTTTTTCCTGCCTCTTATGTCTGCCTGATGAGGACCTTATTCCCAGTCATATTGCAATTTGAATCAATGTAATGGGTGATACTGCAGACTTCTAATAGTTCAAATTACTATCTGAATGTGGATTGCACTGACCTAATATTACACATAGACTTTAATAGGGCTATAGTCCTTTAGTTGATTTAGCATTCAATGGTGTCTTAGTTGACCACATTTTATTTATTAGATGACTAATTTAGATTAAAATGACATGCACAGCAGCAGAAAGGAGAATATATGAAGGGGGAGTTTGGAGTGGAGTTTGGGTGCCTTTAATTAGCTTGTTCATTAATGAAGATGCTATTTCCTACTACTTGACAATAGTCCTGCAATGTAATTAGTCCAACTTCTCTGAGTACTTTCTGAGCAAAGCCTTCGACACGGTTAATCACCAGATACTTTTCAACAAACTAAATGACTACAAGCCAAGCCACCTCTATGGGAGTGCCCCAGGGGTCGATTCTTGGACTTCTGCTCTTTAGTATTTACATAAATGATTTCCCTAATGTGTGTACTGATGTTGATATAATATTCAGACTTCCTACCTTACCTTAAATATTGGTAAAACAGTTTCAGTGTTTTTTACCAATAAGCGTAAATCCCCACAGGCTTGTGAAATTTTAGTAAATGGACAAAACATCAGGAATGTAGATTAATATAAACATGTAGGTCTATTCCCCAACTCAAAACATCATTTCAAAAGTCACATTAAAAACTTGGAAACACACTGAAGTTCAAATTGATGAATTTTAAACATATTACAGATTTTTTAACAACTGAGGCTTCATATACATATTTTAATGCCATGATTGTCTCGCACCTTTGATATTGCATTACAGAGCCTATAGAAACTTGTATGTACTGTATGAACAACAAGCACTAAAAATCCATGATAAAAAGCTCTGCATGTACCACCACTGCTCAATACTTGTCAAATATAAATTGTTAAATGTTGATAACTTGATTAAATTGAATCAAATTTGAACCTTATTTAAAATCATTCATAATTCAGCTGCTTCCCCATTGAGAAAGTTTGTGGTGGTCACTTCAGAGAAGACCTGCTGAGCCACACGGTCCACAGCCAGAGGAGAGTGCAGTGTTCTAAGATGCAGAACCTCATTTGGTCAGTCATCATTCTCTTATAGGACCATAAGCCTCTGAAACAGCCTCCCACATGAAATTATATCATGTGCAAATTATGAAATGTTTGCACGCCTGCCCAAACAATGGCTTTTAACCAAACAACCCAAAGACATTAATCCACCCTGTATCAAAGCAGCAATCTGAACTGTAAATATGTAAAGAGTGTATGGATGTGAGGACTGAGACTGAATTGGGACTAGTTTTACTTATTGATTGACTGGATGAATGATTGCATTAATATAATTGTATTTTTATTTTATTGGCATGTACGCTATTTATGACATCAACCTGTCCAGGGACTGAAAATGGAAATTAGCAATTTTGCTCTTTGCTCCTTGGCACAAATATGTAACCTATATGTGTAGCTCAAAGTTTTTATGTTCATTGTCCCTGATAAATAAACAAATAAACTAAACTAAACTAAGAAACAAATATCTCACACCCTGAACTAAAGTGTTACTAATATTAATATTGAACTATACTGTTATAATTTCATTTGTGTATTTCAAGTATAGTTTAATGTTGCAGGGAAACTGGTGTCTAGCCCTAATCACTTGTGACGCAGAATACACTACCCAGTTGGTTGCATTGCCAACATATCACCTTTCATTTTCCATTTACGTATATAATAGGAGCAGTTACTCATTCACCAATGCAAACATGTCTGTGAATAGTGAGAGGGAACGAGAAAACCCTAAAAATAAAATAATGGAAGGAAGGAAGACACATATTCCCCAACATAAATTTAAAGGGCAATCTTGCTGAGTGAAGCGAGGTTAAGACTCCTGCCACCCTTAACCAGAAGTTATTTAGAGCAATAAATCAACTGTTATCCAAGCAGCCAGTGAACATGCTACAACAGCAGCACACTGCATGATAAAGGGATCTGTTTTAACTAATCTAATCCACAAATCCTAGTCCTGCAGTGTCATCTTTACTTTATACTATGTTTATAATAATGACATATACATTATATTCTTGTATATTCATTCAGTATTTTCAGTGTTGATAAGCTGCTGCTGACAGAAGTGAGAGTCAGTTTGTGCTTAATGATAATACTGAAACATTTTGGTACAATTAAAATGAAGTAATATAATTCCAATAAAAACACTTTTAAATAGACGGTATCATTAAAAGGACTGAGCTGCAATAAATAAACAACAGAATGAAGCAATAATTAGCTAGAAAAGTAACTTATTCAGCCCTCTACAGTTCAAACCTTTCTGTATTATAACAAAAATAACAAAAACCCACGATAAATATTCAGCCTCAAAATATATCGTTCCAGCCATATATTGAACGCTAAGTCAATATAGTAATTATGGTGACAGGCCTAGCAACAGCCCCTCTGACCTCCACCAATTACTCACTAACGTTCATGGGCAAGGTGGGACAAATGCAAGAGCTGTGTGGCAAGAGCAGTGACCAAATCTGTGACTTGTGAGTTTTTGGGGGAACGCCCCTTCACTGAGCCTCTGTGTTGAGTCATTTGAGTGACAGTCCTTTAATGGAAGACCCAATCTCTGTGTCCCTATTGTGCAATCTATAGTGTGAATGCACAACGGCAGTATTGTCCCAGCGTCTGGTGACTCCATCTGTACATTCACAAACAGACGGGAATTAATGAACATGTTGAGCTATGGTTTTGTCGCATAATAAGATTCATTGTCAAAATAATGACACTTGTTTTCCTGTAGAACATACTGTTAAACACATTATATATTTTACTATGGATCTGGGTCACAATCTGGGTATTGCAGTGACTACCACATTATAATTATCCTTAAAGTACATGGTTTTTTGTTTGTTTGTTTATTCTATTGACAGAAGTTATTGGTGTGGTTCAAGCATAATTATTTATTGCCTCCCATTGGAAAGAAATTGCATAAATGAATTTCTAATATCAATCTTAACAATACATTTTCCATAAATTGTTCCTAAATCTCTGTATATCCACTTTTACTTGCAATCATATAATTCCATCAGTTTCATTCCCATCAACTTGACTGACATGTTTCCCAAGCTAGTTCTTGTGCTCTGGGCTGAATGAACTTTTTGTGTATCGACATATAAATAAGAGTTTGAGAGTTGTCACTTTATTAAGAAACTTCTTATTCGCAGGCACCAAAATCTCAAAATTGACACAAACAGTAAAAGCAAGCATTGATTTTAATACTTTACAAATCTCATCGTGCCCTTCTTTCTAGAGCAATGTTTTCACTGTCTGTAAATCCTGAGTGGGAGGCATCACTGTTGTCCATGGCAGCGCCTGTAGGTATTAAATGTTTTGTGATTTGCCATGTTGGCTAACCGGATGGGGTCAGACCTATTGTTTATTTCCTTCCTTGTCACCTCTCCATGTGACTAAATGTAATCTCCCACAGCCATGTCCTTCTCATTCATGTGTCATTGGACGTCACACTCAAGGTCAGCACACATGCCCTGCCGCTCCAGGCCTGGGCGTGTCAGTGTAAATTCTCCACACAATATTGCACTGCCACTCTATATAATGAAATATAAGGTGGGTACTGGACCAAGCAGGTGAAGACTCTCCAATATTGAATCAACTGCTGTCATACCTTAGTGTCTAAATGGATATTGATATTTAAAATGTATTTGGGATACAATAGCAGAGTATTTGTTGAACTGATATATGCAGATATGGTGACTATTGCCTGCAATGTAAAAAATTAATTTAGAAGTGGACTTTGTATATATTTGTGTCAACCCAATGATAAATTTACTTGCCAGTGTTTAACGGTGTACTATATAACTTTTGCAGTGGCGGGTCTGTCACCTGTGTGTTTCCATGGCGATGGTATTGTTTATCCTAGGATGTCCCACAGTATGGCATTACTTTTATTCATTTTTTATTTTCAAACCCTAAAAGCATTTCACATTTCTTTCCTAATCTTACATTTGAGAACAATATGCATATTTGTATCACATATTAATATCACTTCCCACGTCTCCATCTGGTTTAATAGAAAAGGTTGAAAAGATTTGAAATGGTCACCACACAATGTGTTTTGTACCGCACAGACTGTACTTGATACATCTTTATTAATCACTGTGTGGGAGTGAGTAAAATGCATTGTTAAATAGCAGTTGTGGATAATGACGAGGAAATGAGGGATTTGGGTTTGTCATTTGGCATTAGTCATGTTTTAGTCACACTTCTAAAATCTAGTTGTCATAAAATGATACCCATATACTCATCAATTAAACTAGTATCAGAACTCATTTTAAGGATTAATACTGAAAAATGGACTGAATTGAACTGGAGGAGTTCAAGTATTTTGGGGTCTTGTTCACGAGTGAGGGGAGAACGGAACGTGAGATTGACAGGTGGATCGGTGCAGCGTCGGCAGTGATGCAGTTGCTGTATCGGACCGTTGTGTTGAAGAGGGAGCTGAACCGAAAGGTCTCGATTTAACGGTCAGTCTTCGTTCCTACCCTCACCTATGGTCATGAGCTTTGGATAATGACCAAAAGGACGAGATCGTGGATACAAGTGCTTGAAATGAGTTTCCTCCGCTGGGTGGCTGTGCGCTCCCTTACAGATAGGGTGAGGAGCTCAGTCACATGGGAGGAGCTCGGAGTAGAGCCGCTGCTCCTCAACGTCAAGAGGAGCCAGTTGAGGTGGCTTGGGCATCTGTTCCAGATGCCTCCTGGGCGCCTCCCTCAAGAAGTGTTCCGGACATGTCGCACCGGAAGGAGGCCCCGGGGAAGACCCAGGACACACTGGAGAAACTATGTCTCTTGGCTGGCCTGGGAACACCTTGAGGTCCCCCCGGAGGAGCTGGAGGATGTGTCTGGGGTGAAGGAAGTCTAGGAGTCCTTGCTTAGACTGCTGCCCCCGTGACCCGGCCCCGGATATGAGGAAGAAAATGGATGGATGGAATACTGAAAAATATAGATAAATCAGACAATGTTAGGCCTTTTTATAATGTTTTAGAATGGGATTGCACTATATATAATAAGAAACGTATTATTTTGTGTTGAATATTTTTCCCTCTTTATTTAAATTGTGGTGACATTGCTACTCCAAGTTGGACAGGCCTTTTCTACATTTGCTGACGCAGGCCCCAATCTTTTCTAAATGACTATTTTGTAACTTATATTTAGTGTGTAGTCATCCAGTGTGTAATCATCTGTGAATTTTTTTTTATTATTTTCTTAGGGGAAGTCACTGAAATGCTGATCTAGCCCTTAGTCCAATTGACAGTCCAGTTTTATTCCTAAGAGAGATGACTCATGGCTATAACACGTAGTGGAAGGAAGTACAGTCATTATGTAGTTCCAGGGTCAGGTACATTTTTCACAAACCACACCTCACAGTTCCTCTCTTTGAATCCAAGGTTGATTCATTCACACAATACTGATGATAATGTAACAGAAGTGATCGGTTGATTTGCAAGTCCGAGTACAGAAATGTGGAAAGTGCTTCTTAATTACTGTGAGGATAATTGTATGAATAACTAGACATAGCAGCTGATTTATAATTTGTTATTATGCACAATTGAAATTTTAAGATAACACATTGTATTTTCAAAGGACAAATCACTGTTGTACTGTTACATTGTAAAATATATTACTCAAGTGGCAGTATCTTACAACTCCGAAAGTACAGTTTTATGAAAAAGTTACTCAAATAAAGTGCTTTGGTAAATTTAACTACTACCCAACCCCCCAAACTCCAGATTTGCATTATCATTTTCCCTGCACTATGTATTATTAAGCATTCAGAGCTTGGGCCAATGCCTTGCTAACCTTTTTAAAGCTAACACAAACAGGAAGTGAAAGCTTGTCTGAAGGTTGCTGGCCTTTTTGCTGAAAGAGAAAAATCATGTGATGTGTTCCTCTTGAGGCTGATGTGTGACTCTTATGTTTACAGAAAGGTGCTGGCGCGTGAAACCACATAAAAAGACTATTTTTTTGTAGCTCCTATATGACGGCCAAAGTCTGTTCTGTGCATGGGTTGGGAAATTGCATAGAGCTTATACCTATACAGGCAATTGAAGTGGGTCCATCCAATCTTGTTTTATGGAGGAATATGTTCTGCCACTTTCCATTGTGAATCCAGGCATGTAATGTGCTATGTGCTAAAGTAATGAGACGAGAAGTGGACATTCAGTCTCTGTCTGACGTATAGTCGAAACAGCAGACGATCTGTGAATCACTTGGGTTTGAATTGACCTTTGTAGTTATACTGTGCTTCATTTGGTATTTATTTATTATATAGTGATGGTTACTCCATTTTATTTCTGGAATAGGAAAGGGTTCACTATGTCACTTCCTGAAGGAGGGTCAGCTTCCTGCTTGTCTCCAATAAGACATTATTTCTTTGCCTAAAATAAAATGATGTTTTGCAATAAACATTCAACTCCTGCTATTGAACATACCATATGTTTAATGTAATACTGTGGAACATTTCAGTAAAAAAATAACATCTCTATGGAGACAAGCACGTGATCATCCTGCCACAAAAGTTACGTAGTGCACCTTAAAGTGCCTCAATCCAGACTGAGAGTAGATTTTAATTTTATTTACAGACAGATCTACATAAACCAGATGATTTCACTAGTGTTGCTATGAGCACATGTTTTATGAAGTCTTGGACATGTTTTATGAAGTTTTACGGTTCCTCAGTTAAACCTCATCTACTAGATGAAGTTTGGACCTTCACTCTTGTTGCAGATATTCTTCCTTTGTGTCTTTCAGCAAGAACCTTTCCCATCTTGTGTTGTATGTCACTTAGAACTAGTAGAGAAACAATATACAGCAGGAATTGTCTTCTTCTCCCTTTGTATCTGACAGAACTAGAGCAGTGTACTGTGAAATTGCTCTTTGTAGTGCTTACGACATTTTGCGATGGCTTTCCTGGTACAATAAAAACAAAAGACCAGTATATCTGCTGCAGTTTTCACAGACCTCTTCTTTTTGTTTCAGTACAAACAAGTGGAGCAGTACATGTCGTTCCACAAGCTGCCCGCGGACTTCCGACAGAAAATCCATGACTACTACGAGCACCGGTACCAGGGCAAGATGTTTGATGAGGAGAGCATCTTGGAGGAGCTTAACGAACCGCTCAGAGAGGTATGGACACAGAGGTGCAGTATATAACCAGCGTATTAAGTCCAGGCAAGACAACTCCAAGTTATTTAAAGTGATATTATGTAACTTTTAGATAACTAAAAACTAAGTCATATTTAACCAGAGGGGCGATACCTGACTAAAGTTTGGAGTAAGTTCAGGGTAAGAGACATTGAAGAAAGCTAGCCATTTCCATTAAACCATGCAGGAACACTTTGTCTTATCCATTTCATCTTGTTGATTTAACTTTTAATAATTTGTGCAACAGTGTTTTAATATGGTCAAAAAATACACACGCATACAGCTTCTGTGTACTAGTGAGCAATAAACCGGCCTCTTCAGCTTTATTAAAGGAGGAATTAGACTTGTTCAGCATATTATGGACCACTAATATGTAACATATTGTGCAGGTTGACTTAACAACCTTTTAATCAAATGGCTTCAACCTGTTATCACTAAGCCTGTTTACTCTATGCACGATAATGCTTTATGTTTTTACAGTGTGTTGACCTAAACCCTGTATATACATTACAACTCAACAGATCATTCATTCTTGACTTGTTGCTTTTAGTTCTGCACTGTCTCTTGTCCATCTTTAGGAAATAGTGAATTTTAACTGCCGTAAACTGGTGGCCTCCATGCCTCTCTTCGCTAACGCTGACCCCAACTTTGTGACGGCCATGTTGACCAAGCTGAGGTTCGAAGTGTTCCAGCCCGGAGACTACATCATCAGGGAGGGCACCATCGGCAAGAAGATGTACTTCATCCAACACGGTGTAGTCAGCGTGCTCACTAAAGGCAATACTGGCATGAAGCTTTTGGATGGATCCTACTTCGGAGGTAGGTCATAGGTCATTCATCTTAGTGTGTGATGAATATAGGAGGTTATAGATGAGGTTATATATAAACAATATTGCCACACATGTATAAATATGTGTAAATATATCAGATTTACCTACCAACACTGGGCTCGGCTAAGTGCAGCCCACATGTTGACCTGCTGCTGACTGCGGAGCTGACCTGAGTTCAGTGAGGATGAGGACGCTCAGCTGCACAGGCACACATCCACATGGCCAATTAATATGAGCTAATTAGCACTGCCGCACAGTGTTGACAGGGCCATTTGTAATCTTCAGCATGGAGCGTGGAGTGCCACCAGGAGGGGCGTCTCACGGCTGACTCCACAGAGGAAATGAACTGGACGTGGACTGGACTGGTTCAACAATTTGATCAGAGCAAGGTGTGACTACATTTGGGGATGTTTCAGCATGAGTACAGTGACCTAGATACTCTATATTTCACACTTTTTGCACTTGGGGGCTGTGACATTTATTAATAATTAGTAGATGAAGTATTAGCTTATTCATTTTTATGGAAGTTGGATGCTCAGTGATTGCTTGGCCTTTATAGTGGTGTACATAGTAAATACATAATTTATCAGGTTGAGTAAGGACATCTGGTGTCCCTTGGGTTCAAAGCCAGTGTAAAATAGGAATTATAATTTAGGAAATAGTCCAAGCAGATTTTAATGACAGACTAGATTTCATATTTGCACCAGTGCAAAAATACAGTGTTTTTGTTGTCATTGCTCTTGACAGTTGGCCAGTCCACACAGAGCAAATAGTGGTTGGAAGAGCCTTTTACTGTAGCCCCAGTGGTTTCATTAGTCTGATTATCCTTTCCAAGTGTTTCCCACTGCATGATAATGATGCCCATGGAAATATGCAAATCACTGGGCCGTGCATAACCAGAAAGATCTCATGTGGCAATTTATGGACCAACATCTGGGGCACAAATTCAGAAATGCTCTGTATGTAGCATGTTTCCCATATGAAAAGTAGTATTGCATAGTAGCAGTAAGATCAGCAGCATGAATTACTCATTCATGTCCCATTTTACGTTCAGTGGCTGAGTTTTTCTGTGTAGCATTTCAGTGTTTTATGTAGCACAAAATATGAATGCTTTAGCAAACTGTAAGTCATCTTCACAAGCTCTGCACTAATGCTTCTGCATCCAGACTCTTATACAAATATAACTGTAGTTTTCATAGATCAGATGAATGGACTGCTCACTGTCCCATTCAAATAAATAAATGAATAGAAATGAAATGCCATGGTTTTGCAGCAGCTCATTAGCTTCATCCTGTCAGTCCTGCTGGGTTAAGTTCTTTGTAGTCTGTTCAAATACAGTAGAACAGTGGATCTCAAGATTTTCACCCCAAGTACCTAATAAGCCTCATCTTGATTTACAGAAATAACAGAGAGAAGGCCAAACACAGAAAAAAATTAAACAAATATTGCATTATGTCTAATTTGCATCAACCGTCAAAGACATTTTCCATGAAATAAAACTGATGTGGGACTAAACCATGTCTACCATACCAAATTGTAACCTGGACAGAACCCTGGGGTACCTCATTTTGAGAAACACTGCTCTAGAGACTACATTGTGGGTCCCATACGCATGCTCATAATGTAATGTTTTCTCTCCTTGTTGAACCACAAGTCACAGCAGGTCACCGTTTCAGGTGCAAGGCTTATGGTTGTCAAGACAACACTAAACCTAGTCCATAGAGGAAGAAGGAAGAGAGATTCAGCGGGAGAAAAAGGCAACATCTGAATGTAATGAAGCACCTCCAAATATAGAGAGCTTCTGTCAGCTGTCAGTGCTGTTCTAAAATATTATTGACATGGACACACTTGGTAATAGTGTTATTGTCAAGACCAGCAAAATAATACAAAGTCCAGACCAAGCTCATGGTGACTGAAGCCAACAATGGACCATGCATTTGAATAACCAAAGTGGTCACTTAATCAATGATGTGAACAAATAAGCTCCGACTGTGTGCCTTTGTAAACAATACCTGGTTATTACAGCCGCCTTAGGGCTTTAGTTAAATATATGAAGCTGATAAAAGGATGATTGATAAGGTTTAATTGTAACATTGGATGCAGCATGTGTAGTTCCAATACACTGCCTTGTAATGCTTCAAAAGACTCATCAATCAAATATTCAAATGTATCAGACATAAATAATGAAATGTGAGTGGTTCTTTTGTTATTCAAATAAGCAGAGCTACAGTGAAAGCAGGTCAGTCCTGAATCACATTTCTCTTATTGCTGAATGACTCTTATGTTGTCATGCGTTCATGTTGTATTTGTGGTCTTGCCCTCAGAGATCTGCCTGCTGACGAGGGGCCGGCGCACGGCCAGTGTCCGTGCAGACACCTACTGCCGCCTCTACTCTCTGTCTGTGGACAACTTCAACGAGGTGCTGGAGGAGTACCCCATGATGAGAAGAGCCTTTGAGACTGTGGCCATCGACAGACTCGACAGAATAGGTCAGAACACCTAGACCTGGGTTTGATATTTTACATTTGCCTTTTAACAGACAGCAGGAATATAAAATATAAAATATATAATATAAAATAAAAAGAAATATCAGATTTTAAAAGTGTAATCAAACTATTTTACACATTCCTGGCAAAAACATCTTTATTTAATCAGGCTTATAATTACGACAGCACCTGGCATACTGTTTCTACTGTTAGTTTCTAAAATCTGGCTATATTTGTGCTGTTGAAAGCTTTACAAATGTTTAGTAAAATAAAAAAAAGAAATATTTTCTAGTCCTCCAGTGAATAAAGTATAGTCACGTATCAGCCTTGTATCTTTAACTGAATCACTATGTGAAGGCTGTGCACAAAGCCTCTAATTATATCCCTTTCATACAGATTTACTGGCACATTAAGCAGTTAAAAAGGACAAAGCAGAGCCAAGGCAGAAAATATCAAAGTGATCAAGATGTAATTTGTGATTCGCATCATAAGAACGTAGCCACAGACAATTAGCATTTGCTCATACAGGTATTCATCAGGAAGTGACTCATTCAACAAGAAGCCTATATTTTCATTGCAACAGTTCAGTTCATAATGGACTTCCTGAACCATTTTTTTTAGAAATTATCATACATACAAGTTATTTTTACATGTTATCATTGCTCATACTAACTTTCTATGTCCAAATAAATGATTGAACCTATTGCAAATCTCATGCAAATCAGTACATGCTTTTGAAACCAATAATCAAAGTCATATAGCCAGAGCATACAAAATATTAGACAGAACATTATAGAAAAGCAATGCATTGTGAACAGTCTATTGTCTGTTCTATTACATTTCTATTACAATGGTATAGCTGAACATCCAATTTATTGACCTTAGAGGTGAGAATAAAATGGCAACTATCCCCATCCCCTTGTACAAAGCCATTATAATCAGCATAAAACAGAAGCAAAAATAAAGCTGTAAGTGCAGCTATTTTCTACTATATAGTCATGGAGTTAGATGATTGTCTACGTCATGTCAACAATTTCTAACTGGGTTCAACTTATTTCTGACTGTTTTCAATACATTTTTCTGTTAATTGCCAAGTCAAATTAGCATTACAACTTATTTTCAGATTCCTACTTCACTAATATTAAATTTTTCATGTAATTTGGAAATAAAATCTAGTTCAATAAACAAATTAAATATAAACCACTTTTACTGCAAGATAAAATATTTTGTACTATTAAGTAGTAAAGTAGTATTAGTAGTAAATATTTTGTAGTATTCTATTTTATCCCACTCTCCTTTGTCTCCCGTACCATAGCACTCCGACAGTCTCACTACCAGCCATGAATCACATCTCCTGTTTAATTTCGCTCAAACTGTGCTAGATTCAATATGTTCTCATTGTCCAAATATCCTCATTGGACTTTGCACTCGCTGAATATTAATCACACATGTTTTATGTTTGTTTTGTTTCTTTCACTCAATAATGAGCCAAGCAAACAAGACAAGACTGACAGTGTCCATGCCAAGAATATGAATGCTGCTGAAACTAAACTTGCCCAGAACTTCTTGGAACAGTCTCAAAGTGAAGAAACTTTTTTCCAAAGGCCAATCAAAATGCTGTAATCAGTGTATATTTCAAAACTTGTATTGTTAAAAGATCAAATTCAATATCAATTTTAAGTGGCCATGGCTAGTTTTGTTTTGTTACTTTTTTATTATTATCCTTATTAATCTTGCTTGCAATTTATTCTAATTTGCAGAAATAAAGTAACAATTTAGCCAAATTTAGTTCTAGCATTTCCTACTTGTTGATGTTATATTTCATTATGCTGTTTTGAGAAAATTCTGTTCACTGTTTAGTTCATGGCACTGATATTTGTAGCCCTTACACAAGCACATACAGGGATCTGCTTTATAGTCCAGTTCTTCTGCAGTTAGCAGAGCTCATGGAAATATTCTGCCTTTCTTATTGTATGATACAGGGGGATTTTCTCATCAGTCACCCCCTGAGCGTGGTCCCTGCCATGGGTCCTTCTACATGCTAAAGAGGCTAAAGAGGCTGAAGAGGCTAATGACTCACCATATCATTCTCCCACCATGATCCTATTGGCCAGGCTCACAGGAAGCACTTTGAAGTCTTTGATTCTGTCTCATACATGACTGGCCTATACAATGTCCCTGAGGAAATGATGCAGCGGTACAGTCACCCATAGGTGTAAATGCTGGTTTTGTGGTTGGTCCACTTTGGCCTCCACCGATTTACAGGGAATTATGTGGATGGAGCAGTGAAGGCCACAGGCAGCCAAACGCTAACACCCCAAACCACATCATCCTGTCCAGTAGCAGTTGGTGAAAAGAGGCTTTTTGCAGCTCCAACATGGACTGAAAGAAAGAATGGTCCATAAAGTCAATAGATGCTTTGTGTGCAAGGAGTGTGAAGTGTTTTGCCAAAGGACACAATGCAAGGTTGAAATGAGCGATTATACCAAATTATGCAAAAAGACATCAATTATAGTGTAGCTCGAGCTTGGTCTTGGCACATGTGTTAATGCATTTAATGTTAAAATGGCCTATACATTCACATTGAGCCAAAGGTCAAATAATATAGCTGTGTTATTTAATTTCGTTGACTTAATTGTTCATGAGGAACAGGTTCTCTATTACTCTGTAAGATTAACCACAATTGAACCACCATAGCAAGGAGCAAATCGCAAAGGCTACAGTTATTTATACTATAAAACTTACTCTTTAAAAAACAAAAAAACACTGTCTCCACGGGGTGTCATTAAGTATACAATCTGCTAACCCTGTAGTTTAAACTTCCAAAAACAATTAGATATGTTTCCACAACCACTCATCCGTATTCCACATCCATCTGTACCAAGGACTCACCTCTCTCCCTGATTGCACTGCAGTCGTTAACACTCACATAGTGTGCAGCACCTGATGCGGTAAGAATAGGATCACTTTGGTTTGCACTTCCCTTTAACGCCTGCTTCTTCCTCTGGCACTCCTAGCCTGACACGACACACATCTGATGATTCTCACTTAGATTCACCTAGAATAGCAATATCACCTATTAATGATTGATACAAAAACAGGTAAGATATGGGCAGCAGATTACCAGGAGACAGTATAGATATTATAGTGAAGATCTATGCACAGTAGATGGCTCATTAGTGCTTCATGTCGATGTGGAAGCAGTCTAAAGAGCCAAATATAGAGTAACATATTGTTGCAGTGTGTGCCAATCAAGAAAGAATACAGACACATCTCACACTCTGGGGGAGGCATATGGTCCTCGGGAAGCTGTGAAATACTTCAGTGTGTAATAGAAACCTACAGGGATCTAATGTTATTCTTTATATTAGGTTATACACTTTTGAAATTAGGTGTTAACATGTGTTGTTCCACGTGGGACTGTCACCTGTTTCTGTGAGTGGGACTAGCATAATCTGTTCCCCATGATCAGGTGTTCTCCCCTGCTGACAGAATGAAAAATCTCTTTACATAATTTCCGAAAAAATACACCCATTTTAAAAGAGGAAAGATAAAACATTTACAGTTTAACAAAGAAACGTTCACTTTTTAACACTGTTCTGTGAGTGGTACAATGTTAACTATCTCACCCATCATTGTTAGGCTCGTATCTTAATAGTAATTTTAAAAAGCATTTATCTTTCAAACTCCCTGATGCTTCCGCTAACCTGTTTTCCCATCTGTTTCACTCCACATTCTAGGAACTAATGTCATAATCTCTGTCATTGCAGGAAAGAAGAACTCCATTTTAATGCACAAGGTTCAGCATGACCTCAACTCAGGCGTTTTCAACAACCGCGAGAATGAGATGATCCAGGAAATCGTCAAGTATGACCGCGAGATGGTGCAGCACGTGGAGACGCCGCGGCCCCGTGCCATGTCCCTGTCCACTTTAACCCCGCCTCTTCCTGGGGGGATCTACCTTCCCCCTCCTTCCTCTACCCAGCAACAGCAAAACTCAGCCATCGCCACCTTGCAGCAGGCTGTGGCCATGAGCTTCTGCCCTCCCAACCAGGGGGGGTCACTGCAGTCTCCTCGGATGGTGCGGCGCTTCCAGGTGATGCAAAGCCCAGCGTCGGCCTCTCCACTCCAGTCACAGCTCATTGCTTCTGGTGCCTTTGCCTCAGTCATGTCCAGTCCGCCTGTTCAGAGCCCCTTAGCCACTGGGGGGCGATCTTTCCAGTACGGATCTAGCGGGCTCACTGGGCCCACGTCTGGATCACAACTCTCCCTAGTTCAACAGCACATATCCAGCCCTGTTCACCGACCAAGCACCCATAAAAGCACCCATTCCTTACAAATGGGAACCTTGAACCAGGACGCAAGGGCACTATCTGCATCCCAGCCGTCCTTGCCCCACGAGGGGTTGCAGCCAGCCATCCCAAGTCCTCCCCAGTCCACGCGAGTCTCCTCTACATCAATAGGACCTCCTCCACAGACCCCATCTGGACACACTGCTGTCCGGAGTGCCATTCCTCAAAGAGTGATGCTGCCACACCAAATGTCTGTAGGGGCGTTTCCTGCAGCGTCCTTACCTTCACCCTTTCAAGGCTTTGGGACGGGGGCCGGGCTGACAGTGGGGGGCTTGGCACAGGGACTTGGAGACTCAGGGCTACCCAAAAAGGACTCAATAGGGAGCCTTCCAGAAACAGATCACGTTAAAGTAAGATCAAGGTTATCATCCAACTTGTGATCTCAGTAAAACTCTTTTCAGCAATGAGGGTACAGCCACTTTCTATGGTCCACCCTCTGACTTGCCGTTTGACTATATGAATGTATGAATGAGAACTGAGTGGATTCTAAGTGGAGACTGTGTACATGGAGAATTTTGATATGTTCATTAACTCAGTAAGTGCACAGAACTATAGAAGTAAGGTAGCATCTTCTCAAAATGTCCTAAAATATTTTCATTTATTTCCAACACGTCAGCTTTGAAATGTATTACTGATGAAAGACCGAATGAGACTGATAGTAATTCAGGGACCTAAATCAGAAAGGCTATATTAGAAATGGGCACTTTTAACTCTCTGTTGTTTAGCTGGGTAGTTGTATTCCCCTTATAGGTGTAATAATAAGTATAGTATTTTAAAACAATTGTACTTTAAACAATATTATATAGAAAGCAGTATTGAAAATGACCACCTTAATTTCAGTATAATAGGGCAAAGCCATAATTTATGGGGAGTCGGAGATTGAAAATGTTGTTTTTCTTTCTTTCTCCTCGTCGGTTGCCTATACTGTCCATGAATAATTAGTCCAAGCATTTTTCGCTCTAAAAACTCCAAAAGTGGGACAAATTGCTTTGTTCCAGCAAAGCCATTGATTTTTACATAAGAGTATTTGTGTTCTTTAAAGCTACATTAATCAATATCTTTCATAAAAGTTTTAAATTGTAAAACATTATGGTTGCTTTCTCAAGTATCTACAGTACAGCTAATTCCATAACAGTGTAAGGAAGGGATAACAGACACATGGCCAAGACATATTTAACCTGGTCAGCCATTCTCAGTGAAAGCATCAACCATCCAATCAATTGAAGTTGATTAATGTTGCTTTAAAATGAACAAGGAAAGTTTTATTTCAACAATTCCTTTAAGAGTTCATGAAATATATGATTTTATAAATAAGTTCATAATTCCCTAAAGTATGCTGATCTGATCTATGATAAAAATCACTGCCAGTTACTTCCAAGGATTTTGTACAAATCAAAAGTCATTCATGAAACCACTTGTCGTCCCCTGAAGTCCTGTTCATAGTTGGTCATTATGTCGAAGCCAAAGCGACTCATGGTAAAGTCACTACAGCCAGAGCTCTGCCAAGGTCAGAGCACGACAGTGTGCCTCTGTCACTACTGCCTCTAGAAGAGTTTTATGAGACACCGAAGACTATATCTAAAACTATAACAAACCATTACACTCCCTCATTTTCATCTGTCCAATGTCAGCCCATTACAGGTGAATGAGGGCTGTTAGTCTGAAACGTCTCCTCTGATTGACTTTAAAGTGCCAATATTCACTTCCTTTTACCTTATCTTACTCCCACTCACAATTTAGGTTATCCTTCAAGTCCAAGTATTTCCACAGAGCACTTTGTTTTCAACGCAAATGATTCACCCAGGGACTCATTTACTGAAAGATAATTAAAACTGACTGTGTTTGTGTCTTTTCCTGGAGACACAACTTCCAAAAGTACGTCCTAGGTAACTTGGGCATATTATGTAACAAAATATTGTGCAAAGGATGGGGAATTCTCATCACAGGAAGCTTTTCCCCTTATGGCTTATGGATGTTGAGGATGTTGCCAAGTTTTCATGTAAATGTAAAAACAGCCTGAAGTAATGATCCAGCTGTGAACATTACACAAGTGAAAGACAGTGGCCAAAGTTTGTCCTGACTCCTGGGCATGTATGCAAACAGTGGTGTTACATTGTTTATTGACCAACCATGAGAACAGTACACTTTGATTTCTAAAGAGAGCAATAACGCACAGGCAGTCTCAGTAAAGTCACTTTAAATAGAGATAGAGATGCAATATTTCATGTCCTAGATCAGATTTTATAACATTTGTTCTGAGCTTGAGGTTTAACCTGGTTGTAATTTATGTGTACACATGTAAAGGGACTATTTATTTAGCCTAGTTTACTCTAAATGTAGGCACACTTAAGAAACTGTTTAAAACATGAATATGCTTTTCTTATTAGAGAAATAATTATATTTATTTGAAAACAAATGGCTAATTTTAGACTATTGCATTTCACGTCATTGCAGCTTGTATTGAGACAATGGCAGTTGCTGTGGCCATGGTTAACTTCATTTTTCCATTTTGTTACCTTTTCTGAGTTCATAGCAAACTTTGACACCACAGTTTGTACTCTATGCATGTTGCCTCCAACTCTGTCGATGCACTTCACAGCTCCTCCAGCAGCATGTTATGTAAAAGGTACAGTGCTCAACTGTTAGCTGTTAGTTGTTCGCATTTCAGTGCAGCCTGAAGGGTTCACAGGCATCTGGCACACAACCCACCCAGATGTACAAGTCATGTGCTTGTATATCTGTAGTAATTCTTTGGAACTAAATAGTCTAATATGGTTTATTATTATGTTGATAATGTTGCATTGTGTGGCCAAAAGCCCCATTCCTATGCCAGAGGCACCACTATAAACAATGCACTTTTTGCCACTTGTGCATTCTTTAAGATGCTGGACAGTTTGAAACACACAGTTCAGAACCTTTGCTAAATGGACACTTGAATCTAATACAACAGTCGCCAGTGAGTTTTGATTTCACCCACACTCACACATCTAAAAGTGTGCAGCATATCTATAGTGCCTAGATTAAGCATCACTCATGTTCTATACTCCTTTTGTGTGGCTGTACAATAATGCAAAATTATAACAATGCAAATGTCACTATCACCTATAACCCACTGCAATACATGTATAAAGACAAATAATAAAGTGTATTTATACAGGACTATGATACTCTTGTGTGTTTGGATTATTTGTGTTGGCCTTAAATGTCCTTAAATCTTAAATGTTTACAATGGGAGCAGTATTATGCATTTTATATCTTTGTCCATTTGGGGCCTGGCTCAGACATTAATTAGAGGTTTCTCTCACCTACAGTTACGGTCAGATCTGCAACAAACATCAAACATACTGAAGCTGTAGATGCTGAAGCTACAGCAATTAACAAATAAAGCAGAAAACATGAGATATTGTAAACTAAACAGAAAGAGAACATGTGTGATGAATTCATGTGTTATAGGTTCCAGTCTTGAATGGAAAAGATGATTGGAAAAAACAGATCAAACCTTGCTATTAAAAACATATCTCAATCTCTGAATTCTGAATAAATGAGGCTTCAATTTGCAAAGAAAGTGGCAGTGACAGTGTGAGCTCCTCCTGATGTGTCATCTGATAGTTATTAATCCACCAATCTCTCAGGTGACTGACCCCTGGCACCTCCCTTTTAATCCTAGCTCAGTCCATTCTGCCCCCTTCTACCACTGCTGCTGAGTGCTAGACTCCCATGATGTCGCGGTGATGCAGATATGGCGGGGCGGCCCGGCAGCTTGGCAACGAAATCAAAGCTGTCCCACACGGGGCAAGTTGAGTGGCGCCTATCAGCAGTGGCTCCCAGCTCTGGCCTCCTGTGTCGATAAGCACCGACACATTCCTCCTGTGGCTGATGTTTTGATTCCTCTTTTGAACCTGCATACCATGTTGTTTACTGTACATTCAGAGAGCATGACATATATGTGAAGTATGGAGAGCCTTCAGTTTACAGCACAGTATGAGTCAGCCTGGATTCTTTCAAGGACAGAAATTATTGGTAAAAGTTACTAGATGCAGTTTTCAGGGACACTTTCCAATCAACGTTTTACCTTGAACGTTCATTAAAACTCAATAAACCCGACTGTAAATGCACAACTTGCACAACTAGAGCACAGAGTAGTTTTTGAGTTAGTCAGTTATTAAATTGGTGTAAAAGGTTATTTGTCATTAACATGTTATTGGAGATGGTAATATTGCATTTATGAATCTTACTAATACCATCCAAATGTTATGACATTTACCATCTTAAGCCTCATGATGATTAATATTTTCTGTTGACTCTTGAAAGTCCAGAGCCCAGAAACCAGACAATGTAATAAAGATCTTCTTACAAGGTAAAATATCAAACAAACAAAGATTAATAATGCCAAGCAAATACCGAAGATGCAGGAAGAGACTATAAAGTTGCTAGAAGGTTCCATGGCTTGATGAAAGAAAAACAGGAGAGCTAACCACTCTGCCACCACGAACTACACAAAAATGACCGTTATAATATATATGTATGTACTGTATCTAGTCTAGAGAAACGCTGCACTTTCTCATTTCCTGAGAGAGTTTGATCCATTAGCGCAGTACAGGACCGTGGACCGACTATCGACTCCAAGGGACATAGACGCCCCATCAGGATACTGGGCAGTCTGTTTAAAGGGCATCTTCACTCTCATCATGTAAACTGTCAATGTCAGATCCAGTTTCACATTGCATAAACTGTAATGGACCTACTGTGTGGAAGACTGCCTTTTATCTCACAGTCTTCTCTGAACCATCCATCTACTCATAAACAACAAGTAATGTGGCAAAACAATCTTTCTTGATTTCACAAACCTTATTCAGGTGCTGGGTTTTCTGCATAAGCTTACGATCTCCTGTGAATGAAGCAGGTGAACCAAGAAAGGAACCAATTTAACTCACTCACTTGCTTATCTTCAGAGCTCCTAAAAAAAAACTTAAAAAAAACTTGGGGTATCATGAAAAAAAAAATCTACTTTGAAAGCTATATGCAAAATGGAGCTTGGAGCACAGATGTCAAGGAAGAGAAAAATTGGAGGAGTTTTGAAGTTTGGTGCTGATGTAAATTTGACAGCTCAAGTGATTACTGCCCCATTTATTATCACGAGACAGGAGAGGTTGCATGTGATTACAGCTAATAAAAGTCTAATGAACCAAGTCAAACTATAAAATTCTAAATGTTGTAGTAATGAGCTCAGCAGTATTGCCTTTGTACATGACTTCCATTTGATTCTTTTGTCATTCATCTGTCTGTGTTTTGAGCACTGTGGCTTTGAACACCTTTGTCTGAAACCACTGCTACATTCTCAGTAAATGATCAGATCTATTTTTACCTTTAGGAGCAACAATAGCCCAGAAAAATACGAGTTGATTAGTCAAGTCTTTGTGGTAGCTTTAAAAAAAAAAGGGCATTCATCTTTCTTTCATACACACACACACGCACACACACAACGGAATTGAAATATGCAGATATAACTAAATAACAGCCCTGCGCCGACGCCCTATTCAAGCACGAGATGCCTGGCTACTTCTTTGAAATATGAATTGAATGAGAAGACATTTTAAGAAACACATTTATTTAGAGGCAATTGTTAAGTGCTTAGTCATTCCAGAACGACCAGAAGTAGGCAGACACCATGATGACTATGTTAGCTGTATTGCTTTATGTCTGAAGGTTCAGTCACTTATTTTCTCAAATGTCTCATCAAGTACAACCTGCTGGAAAATTCCATGATGGGCATCCTGTTGTCTGGTTGGGATCAGATGTTAGATGGAAAAGTGAATAGACAGGTCTGCACTCTGCACAGCAGGAAAATGCACACACGCCAACCCATCATGAGGTTAGAGTCTGTCAGCTGAGTCCAACAGGGCATAGGGATTTATGCATTTCAATCTTATGGCAGCATAAAACTCCAGTTATTGTCCAATTCAAAACAGAAGTCAGACATAACATTATGACCACAGACGATAGCGTCAGAAGAGAATGGAGTTAACTAAAGGCAGAATAGATTTAATGATGGTTAAAAAAAAAACAGTGTCAAGCATTTCTAAAACTGTGTGGTGTCACTTTTGTGCTCATCCATCAAATGAACACTGGGCAATCAGCATGGTTGTTATTGATGAAAAGACGAAGTATTTCTGTTTGGAGCAGGTCATAATGCCATGTCAGTGCATTTGTCGGACTGAAGGTTTAACACCCCTGTCCACTGTTGATTCTCTCATCTTCTTCGTGGAGAAGTAGGCCACCTCTAGGTATGTTCTCTGTGGGGGACCATCTACAGACGAGCGCCTGTGAACCAGGACAGGCCCCTGAATCAATGCAGACTCCACCAGACCTACAGCTTTCCTGTGGCGCATGTCAATGTCACTCATCTCCATGACTGGTTCACCTGGTGGGGCCTCAGCTGAAGAAGAACGTCGAGTCTTTCACCAGCTCCAGGTCAAAATCACCTGTACAGGCAAAAGACAGGTCATGATGTTGATCTGTGCTGCTAATTAAATACACTGTTTTGTAGTGATTCTCCAACTTTTCAAATCTCAATTGCAACTTTACAGGCCAGGAAAACTAAATGAATTAAAAAAAGAAACATTTATAAGCTAGAAGTTATTCTCCAGGTACATCAGAACCTCTGAATAACACTAGAAGTCATCAGTGTTACCTCTGTCACTGTTTGACAACATAACTGGAATAAGGTTACTCCATTTATTATAATATTATAATTGTATTATAGTTTATTATACTCTTTTAGTATTTAGTAATTTTAGTAATTATTATGATCAGTAATTGCATACATGGACTTAAGTAAATATACTGTAACATTAATTATGAAGGTAATAAAGCCATGTTATATAGCCTGTAAAAAAAATTGTACCATACATGTCTGTCTTTATTTTGCTTTATAGTTGATGTTGTGTGTTATTATTGTTCATTGCTCAGATAAGCCTTAAAGCACAACATCTTAAACCTACAATCCATATAATATTTCTTGGAAATGCCACACATCACACTGTTTGTCCCAGTACAATGTAGTTGGACTTAGGGACTTGGATACTAATTTTAGCCCCTTTTAGGTCCTTTGCTGAAGCTTGTGTGCTCTCGTTGGCAGCTGTGTGCCCCGGCAGAAGCACCAGTGTGAATTATTAAGGTGGGGCCATAAAAAGTTAGTGATAGACAGAAGAGAAGTGGAGCCGAGCTATGAGCTAATCAAGTGTGGACTAAGTAAGTTTAAAGAAACAATTTGTTTTTCTTTGTGCTTTTGAGACTGTTATGTCATCATAGTAACAGACAGACAGATTGTATCCATGATGACATAATGCACTGTGTGAAACAAAAAGAAAACAAAAAACAAAAAAACTGCCCCATACGGTGTCATGCTGTGCCGTCTTAAAAGAACAACAGAACAACAGATTGATTTGCTTGTTAAGCCCAAAGCAAAGAAAATCAATCTGCAGCTATGGAAACATGTTAAAACCACACAATGTAACTTTCTCTAAGTTTGGCATTTCTAAGTTTTTAGTTTAAAGAAAAGTAAACTGATTGGAAATTCACTTAAATTTGTTTATGTTTTAATCATTATATCTGTTTTTTGCATTGAGTAAATATCAAGGACTAATACCAAGGATAATTGGATAATTGAGAAATCTTCACATCAAAGAATTGATCATTGATATGCTGAAAACATTATGGAAAGTGAAACCTTATTTTCATGTATTTTAAGCAGATCAGCGTTAAAGGTTACCCAACAGAGTCAGGAGGATTATGCTCAATAAACCACATGTACATAATAGGAAACCAGTCCACAGACGATTATAACAGATTTCTGATAATGATTCAAGTATTGAAGGGGAAATATTATGGACATTCAAAGTCACGCTCTCAGTCCACACCTGACTGGCCTCATCCCCTTTAAGCTGATTATGCAGAGGGGGGACACAATTAACAACAATCAATTTGTAGGAGCCAGCTGTCTGACAGTCCAGTGCAGATGGAGAGGTTACATAAGAGCAAAGCTAGCACCCACCTGCCTCTAAACCTGTAGACAAGCAACAGCGCCTTTGAACAATACAGCTAACATGTGGCCAGAGATAACATGCCAACCACGAAATCCTAAAACTCCACAACATAAAGTTATTGTTCACAGATTGTAACTATGATAACATAATGCATAAGTTATGGTTCACCCAAATAGGAAATGTTATAAAAGTATTGTAGCTTTAATAGTGATAAGAATAGTGTAATGTTATATAGATGGTAAAATAGTTGGCCTTCATATGTTGATGCCCTTTTTTTAAATTTCAGTCCAGTTCTTTTTGACTTTGACTGCCCTAAGAAGTTTCATTATTAGATATTGCCTTTTGGCTTTCTGTTTGTGTAAGCCTTAAAAAGTTTGCAAAGATTCTTCTACTGCATATAAATACCAAAGAGCAAAATGTCATCAAACCTTCTGTTGTGATCTTTTGGCTGTGTACCAGTACAGTATAGCTGAACTTTAGAACTCGGGTAACCTAAGCTAAAGCTCCAGGACATGAAAAGTCGTCATTCACCCAATTAGGAAAAGAGGAGACAGGAATCGGAACTGTGCCCCCGTTTCAAACAAAGCTGAGGAGCAGAGGAAAGGCAGTGTGCATAACTAACCTGTCTGGGGCACTTTGGCCAGCAGCATCATCAGCCTCCTGTACTCCTGGTACTTATTGTTCTTGGCTTCAGTCCTGTCACAAAGGGAAAAACACCATTGAAGTCACAAGTTAATGACCCTCTACAGACAAGCTGGAAGGTCACAGAGTGTAAACACGTCCAGTAGAAAGTCAAAGACACTGAACAGGGAGATACATGATCGCCCATGTGCACGGGAGAGCTGAAGTGGTGGTGGTGGCTCGATATTGAGAAGAGAAAACAAAACTTAAAACTGTATTTGGATTCACTCTGACAGAGACAGCATGATAATACCCAGTGCCTTGATATTTAAATGTGCACTATGTAACTTTTCTTCTGGAGAATATGTGTCTCCATGAAGATGTTACTGCTTTGTCTGGAACTTTCCATGGTATAGCATTAAACTAATCAGTCTTACATTTATTCACTTATATTTTTTATTGATCAAAGATACCTTGAAAAACATGTACAAATTTGACCTGCACATTGGCGTGGTGGTGGCCCTCCACCAGAAAAGTTGCATAGTGCCTCAAGCTGATTTGACCGATTATTGTTATAGTTTGAGAAGATAAGTAAACAATTTTCAGTTTAAATCAAATAAAAACTCTGGATAGGCAAAAATGTCAGCTTTTTTCATATGTCAGGAGATGAACAACATGTACAGACTGGACAAGTATATTAACTCACACTTAGTTTTTCATTTTAAAGAAGAAACTGAAGTTTCCTTATTGTATGTAGAAGGACATTTAATCATTCGATGAAGAGAAGGCAATAATACACAGAATAATCTTGCTTATTTGTAATTGGCTCTACTGTGTGCTTGCCTAATAAAAACATTCCAGTCAATAGGACTTTTACAATAAGATGTGCCCTAGGGAAGCACATGGCAACTTAGTATTCATGTCATTATGGACCAGAGATGCATACAAGAATTATAATTGAGTTTAGGACATTGTTGAATACTGAATCTGAAATAAGGTATAGGGGTCTGTTAATGTAGCCTATTATAATGAATATATTGAACAAATATGCTTGAACAATAGCCAATAGTCCAAGCTAACACAGTGCCAGTTAAAAACTCTATAGACAATTTTGAGACCTAAAATTGGGAGTTGAAAAAAGTAGAGAAGCCCAAATAGTCTCATTTGTCCCGCCGTCCTTCCCACCGGAGCCTACGCGGGTGAATAATGTGTTTTGTCGGCTTACAGAAGAATAATGTTCGTTGTGGGGGACAGAGAGAGTGTGAGACGCAGGCTGCACTGGAGTCAAGGCTGCGGAGAAGGTGTCCAATTATCCCAAAGAGAAAAACACAGCGCCGCGATGAGCATAACCCCGCCTGGGGCCAGAAACGCACACTCAAACTCACACTGCACAAAATCATTTTATGTGCCACAGAAAGATAAACTGTGGCACGCTAATAAACTTTTACAGTCCCATAACTTCTAATGTGAGATGTTTGATGAGGTAGTTTAATATCCTACTGTCTGTTTGGATAAAGTAATGACGTGTGAATAACTGCTGCCATTTTTCAATATATGGTGGCTTTTGCTTCATACATTAAAAGTCCGTCAGTTAGAATTGATATTGAAAATGCTTGTCATAAGTGGGTTTATACTGCAATAACAATTTACATAATGTATTTTTAATTGTGTCAAAATTAAAATGAACAATAGTACCTACATTTAAAAAGCACATTTTTATTTATTAAGGTTTTGATAATTGTCTTAGACCACTTATGTGCATACAGTTCATTAAAGCACCACTATGTAACATTTCTGGCATTCATGGATAGTAGATAAAATTTAAACACTACTTTGGAACCTCTTCATGATGATTAGATACATTTAAGCCATGTTCGTGAAAAGTGACATGAAATACATTCTTTCATCTCTGTCTATTTAGCTGAAATGTCACACAATTTATAGCAACTATGTTTTAGATTTTCCACATTCTTCTGAAAATAGTTTGAAAGTAAGATTTTTATTTAAATTTTTTTTAAACTAGTACTTACATGGGTCCTGCACAATATTTTTGGAGCAGAAAGTTGGACAGGTCTTGGAGGATGGGTTGACTGTGCAGAGCGACAAACTGTTCCCGACAGATCTGACAAGGCAAAAGGCAAAAGAGGGAGTCAGGGAGGAAGACTGTGAGTGAAGAAGAAGAGTCAAACGTAACCCAGAAACTCCTAGGACTCTCAGCCCACATCTAGCAGAGCAGCATATCGGTCATGGCACACTGCTCAACATTTAAGAAACCATTGGAGAAACAGGGCTCCCAAGACAGGATCATTAAATATTGACCAGTGTCTCGGTGCATTAGGCAGCTGTCAGTTTGTCAGCAAGGATAAATTGAATAAGACGTGCACTTCGGGAAATTATGCCAATTTATTTTAAAAAGTAAACAGAAAGTAGAATGTTAAAAATGGCTCTCATGAATCTCTCATACAGTTGGTATATTACCATTTGGCTATTTGGTGTCCAAACATGATGTCCAAGTACATCTGGTTAATGATTTTATTTGAACAAATTAAAAATGAATTTGAGCAAAATTTGTTCCAGTACAGATATTGTATAAGCAGCTCTTGAGGTCAAAACAAGTCTGCTGTGTACTGTATGCATCTCAGCGTTTTATTGTCCGATCAGGAAGTGTGCTGTTAGCATGCCAGCCATTGTTAGTATTACTGTGACGCAAACTCCGCTCTGGCCTCTGAAAGTTTTGAAAAGCACTTATAAACTCATTACCGTGAATGATAAGGATGCTCTGAATGCATTAGTTAAGTGAAGAATAACTTTGTACCACTGCAAAACGACTAAGGAACTGTCACTGTTTTTCACATTTTAAGACAGTACAAATCAGGTACAGGGTCTTTAACCGTGTGAAATTGCGAACTGACTGTGCTGAAGAAACACTGTCGGAGATTGGGACTGGCAAACTTGAAGTAAATTGACTTGCCACCACTTGTTTATTCCACAGGTTTGAGCCCATCTCTCATAGACTTAAGTCCTGTGTCATGTGCTTCTCTGTTGTGTGAATTATTGAACAGCTTGCACCTCTGCTCTGTTCAATTACCCTTGTAACGAGCCGGGCACATGCTAATCATGAAACACACTAATATCAGGCAGGGGAAATGCTCTCAGATCGGACCGCCTGATTGGTCGACCCTCCTCAGCTGGCATAAAAGTGTGACTGCGCCCAGAGTCTACGTCTTACTGAAAATTGGGACTTTATGGTAATTTGATCCATTTTATTCAACACTGTGTCTCCATCTGCGCCTGTTGACAAGCCAGTTTTTCTGAGCAGGACCACTCATTTATTCTGCACAACGGGTGCTTTTTAATGGTGCTACCTGCAGCTCCTGGACAGCCTGTGGCTGAGAGAAACTGGTGAGACAAGATGAAGTGTGTTTTACGGGCATCACCAAGCACATTTTACTGCCCTCAACCAGCCATTAGTTACAGACACAACTAAAGATTTATTTTTTATTACATACTGGGACAAAGCTTAGATTAGTTTTCTTAAAAATAGAACTTGCCTCACATTGCCATCACTCAAGACTATACGTGCAGAAAATAGACTGCAATATCACAGTAAATGTTTTTCTGCCATTTTTGATACTTATTTACAGTAGGAAAGGTGGGTGACAGTAATGATAATCCACACTCATGGGTCTTAGTAGTGCTGGGGAATATGGAAAAAAAGATGTCTTTTAGTATGACAAATGTTATTCCTTATGGACAGTTCACCAGTTCTCTTAAAATGTATGTTTTTGATCTGGGAGATAATCAAAGGTGAGTTAAATCATCGCTGTGGTCAACAATACTATATTTTGACTAAGATTATTGATACTTTGCAGTGACATCATGCTGGGGGTATTCTACGTGTATCTCTAAGGGTGGAATTTTTAAGAGTTACTATGGTGATACAATGCACATATTAGCAAATACTGACAAAAAAGTTTTAAGACTGTCTGAAAACTCAAAAAAACCCACACAAAATGGATTAAACAGCACATTTAGCACATTAGGAGCCTGTGATCAATACGAGTGTTCATGGTCCTGTTTAGATGTTTGATTTGTGTGAGTAACTGAAAAACTGTTGGCTAATGAGAGCTGTGACACTAATTTTATTTGTGAGAGTTGTTTAATAGTCAGCTCACCTGTTGTAGTTCCAGTTAAAACAGGTATTTATGGTTAGATTGCATTAAACCAAAAAAAGAAAAAAGCTCAGATTAAAGTCTAATAAAGCCTCACACAGAGCAGAGCCAACAGTTAGCATCAAACTCCCAGGACATGTTCATGACATCAGCTGCAAAGTATCGATCTGCAGATGTATTGATAAACATTATGCAATGATATTGATTTAGTACCTTGTTCATGGTGTCCACAGTAAGGGCATGGGTCCAGTAGCAGTCGTGCACAGATACAAATGTAAGACCAGCACTAAAAGAACAGAGAAACAAATCTTAAGATCAATTTCTATTGTTTGTTAGAAAAAACAGTAAAAGTAGTTTTACCTGTGGCAGTGGAGTGACGTCAGCATCATGTGTGTGGAGTCCAGAGAATGGATGAAGTTTGGAGGAAAGGCGTTCTTTTGTTTGACTGTGTCTGGTCTCCTAAGAACGACAAAAGATATACATATAGAGTGATGAATATGAGTTATTAAACTATCAAATGGGTAAATTCTTTCTTTCAAATAAAGTTACAATAAACTCTGAATTAAGTCATTCTTAAGCAGTGTGTTTTCTTACATTGGGGGTCGTAAAAAGCATCAATCTCTAAGTAAACAACTACTGCTACAGCTTTTAGATAAATTGCATATGCTCTTATGGGAATCATCATTAGAGCTTTTAATGTTGTGAGCATGAATGGAAGGAAGTGCATAGGTTTAATCAATACCGTGAATAACATATTACAGTCTTTATGCACTTTTTTACTTTTTTTCTAATGATCACTGCACTTGTCAGTGCAGAACTGAAATTCACTGTATCATACTTTCAGTGTCTGTAATTTTGCATTTTGCCTGAAATTGTAAAACTAAAATAGAATCACTTTTGAGATTTTGATGACATTTGTTCTCTGGATAGCAGGACTGTTTAACTGATTAATTGGTAAATGGCATCTTAGTCTACCAAACTTTTAGTTAGGCGGCTAATTATTTAGTTAGGATTTTAATGATGACCATATCAGAAAGGAGAAAGCATGAAGTGAGTTTGGGAGTAACTGGACAGTTCAATCTGCCTTTTCACTTATAAAGATGATGTTTTTACTAGCACTTATCTGTAATACATAGTCATTTTTCCAAGATGCTAATAGTTTTGAAAGCTTCTGCCAGTGCCATGCCACACCCCTTTTAGTCAATTAATGGATGCACAAGGTCTTGTCTTTAGTCGACTGAGAATTTCTTTAGTCTTTCTTTAGCCTTTTTAGATAGTACAGGAGTAAAATGTCAAGGTAATATAAATACAGTGTTGCTGAAAATGTGCATGGATGTGTGGCAATCTGCTTCTCAGAGCTGCTATTACTGTGAGCCAGTGCCATTCAAATCCTCTGGGCTGCCACTGAGCACAACAGTCTTCTAATGGGAATAGAGAGAGGCCAAACCCGAGCACACACATAATATACAAACACTACCCCCTCTGCCTGTCTGTCTATAAATCAGTCTCAATTTTCTCCTCCTGCTCTTTTATTTTTGGACGTGCTGTTTTTAGGCTGAACAAAAACACTTGTATAAAAGATGTGCTAGAAACCGCAGTCCCTCTATGTTTGGATCCAAACTTTTTCATCTTGCACATTGAGCTACACCTCAGCTCCCATAGGCCTGACTCAGCGGAAAAGTTGAAGGGTTACTAGACTAGGCCTAAATTTAGATTCCCCTTCGAGCATTTTGGTGTTTGTAAACAAAATGACAAGAATCACGTCAGACTTTCTTGCTTAATTAGTAGATGGGCAGTATTCTAAAAATGATTGATTTTAAGATATGCTAAATTGTGTCTGTGCACAGCAGAATGCTAGTTAGTTCACTGTGTCTCAGATCTAATAAACAACCTATTAAAATTCAAATTAATAAAGTAAAGCCTACCAATTATTTTTAAATGTAGATGACTTCAGTTTGTAGTGTTGTCATAATATTGATTATGCCTCAACATTAGCATTAGCTAATCTCTCTTTCTAAACACAGAAGTATCGTCCACTCAAGTGTTCATTTGATGTGTGTAGTAGTTCAGTGTTGTCACTCACAACACTCCAGTGTCTTATCTTTAACTATGTATAAATTTTAGCACGACTCTGCAAAAAAAACATAAATAGACAATTGTACAGGAAGTAGTGACACTAACAGTGTGGCTGCTGCACACTGTAGAATCCAATAATTCCCAAAAAATAGAAAATAGAAAATTACATATAAATAAGTGTAGTAAGGTGAAAAGTGGCATAGGACTTAATTTGACAGTCCATTAACGTTTGGTGAGATACTTGATCCTCAACCAAAGCCACATCTGTAATGCTAATGCTTAATTAGCATTAGAAGACATAGCAAAGGAGAAATTAAATTCAGTCAACTGAACAAAAGTTTCGATCAAAGAATATTTGTCCAGTTGACAGAATTGTTTTTTTTCCCTTTGCTATGAATCCTACCTGGACAACTGATGGATTTCAAGAACATTAGCAGACATTAGCCATGCTGATTATATAAGGTCATAAATAAACAAATACACTTGTATATATAACGCATTTGTGCTCATGAGCTCGGTATTGGGTCTGTGATGTAACTGTTATTATGAAATGTTTGGCAAACTTACAGTAGCAGCCATGCACATAAATAAGGGCGACGACTCTGATGCTGCTATTAAACTTGTTCATTTAAAGCAACAGCAGAATGAGCCACTGTGTCGCTGTTTGGCTCAGGACAGAAGCACCTAAAACATTAATGTCTGCCCTGACAGCCAGATCATGTCGAGATGGTGATTTTTGGAGCTGCGTGCGTATTCCCACAGTTGGGTCCATGCGAGGCGTATTGGGGACGATGGTTGTCAGTCTTGCCCTGTCCCTCTCTTTCTTCCAATGACCTCCCTAACCCCTCTGCTGAATACTGTCGCCCCTCACCACCAGAGCAGCCAAGCAAACAACCCTAAAACCCTTCTCCAGACAAGAATTTCACTCACCATTGAATTTAATTTGCCAAAACTCTGTGACCAGGCAAAACATGCGTGTGTGTATTGCTATATCCAATACGGTGTTTTTGGATAGTAATCCGCTGTTTATCTGTGTATTCTGCTGCATCAATATATTCGATTTTTTGACAAGGCCCAGTGCCAACTCTTGCTTCAACAATGTCCAATTTTCAAGTTTGAACCACTTTTGCATAGTCCTATAAACATGGTGTTTATGCTAAAAAAGTTTCAGCAAGCCGTCAAAAAACCTAATAAATGAAGTTGAAATAATTTTTTTTTAGGAAAGCCATGGGCATGATTACTTTGGTGGGTTGCAACTTTCCTGGATGTCATTGGATGACAAAGCAAGGACTTCAGTGGTAACTGAAGTTGCGTGGAGTTGCTCAGAAGTGACAGATTTGTCAGATTTGGAGTGAGATTGTGAGTTTGGTAAACTTATGTTATGTTGTTATGCTATAATTATCTGAATAACTGTTAATATGTCACGTTAATATATTAACGCCTATTCAGCCTGTTGTTCTTTATTCTACTGTTATTACTATAACTTGCCTTTCAAGATAAAATGACGGTTCCTGGTCCCTGATTTTATAAAAAATTATTTTCCCCAAAAAGTGTGACTTATAGTCCGGTGCAACATATGTTTTTCTCTTCTTCATTACGCATTTTTTGTCTATTTACTTATACTCCAGAGCGACTTATAGTCCGAAAAATACAGTAATAGTGTGGAGCGAAGGAGGAAAAACACAAAATGGAACTGGTGTCTTGGAATTTGACAGTTGTACCTGTCACTGTCCACACCCTTTAGAAAAGCTGCACTAGACATCAAGCACAATAGTGTACTCCTAATCCAGCTGGGCAATTAGAGGAAATATCCACAGGAGACGGAGGCTGTTTTGTCAGTTAATGTGCAGTAATGGTCTCAAGTCCTTTACATTCACTCACCTCAGAGCTGAAAAGAAAGTTTCAGGACATTTAGTTTTCAAACTGGTCCATGGCCAAACTTTAAAACTTTTTTTTTTTTTTTAGGTCTCAGCTGCTTCTCTTTGTCCTTGTTCAGAGCCACTAATATGAGATAAATGGTGACAGAGCTCACACTAGCAGAGCAGTTCAGGAAGTAGAGACAGGAGAGAGAACTCACTCTTTGGTGTCATGGCTGATCTGCAGGTTGATGTGCTGCATGGTGCTCTTCACCTGTGGAGACAGAAAGACAAAAATATGAAGTACCAATTTTCAGGGCATGGAAACATTTGCATTTTAAGAGCTGAGAATATTATATGCTGATATAGCGTGTCGTGACAAACAAAGTAAAAGAAACAGTTGTACAAATTACTTTTCTATATCTTAGACATGTAATATATAATATCCTATAAAAACAATTTCTACCAAGCATTTTCACAACATTTCAAACCACTGAAGAATCAGTAATTATTCGGACTAAATCAAAGCCTGTGGCCACTTAGATCAAATGTCGTCCCTTTGCTGCTATAATTGTATTAACAACAACCATTACAGTTAATGAAAATCACTTGACATTTTTTTTATTTTAATTGCATATGTATCAAGAGCATGGTCCATGTTATGAAAGCTAAAAGTGAACAGCCAAGAACCTGAGTAAAAGTCAAACTAAATGCAGCTCTCCTTTTCTCCTAAAATGTTTTTCACTGTTTCAAAGATCCATGTTATTAATAAGGACAGTCCCAGTCTCCCCCATAACATCCAGACAGAGCATTTTCGGAGGATTAAAGAAAGCCCTAAAGGATACAGAGCATTTTCAACCCCGGATTACTGTTCAAGTATGAGCTACGTTCATGGCTTCAATAGTCTACACAGTGTTCTCTGTTGGCACACTTTGGCAGCCACAGACCTCAGCTAAAAAGCAGATTAAGCTACTGTACAGCACTGCTTTTGGGTTTTCTTACTAAAAGAAGACACCCACACACGAGATACTGTGTGAGGGGTGACCTAGTCATGCCCTGTCAACTCTGTCACTACAGCCCTTTTCCTGCCTGCTGCATGAAATGAGGTGCTTACAGTAGTGCACAGAAAATGTCAGGACCAGTCTGGCCACACACACTTTCTTGTTCAAGAACACATAAGGTGCCTGTTATATTACATGAATCCAGTCAGCATGTCAGTAAGGTGGCACCAATACAATATTGGCATCAAATATCACCAATTTATCCTACTCCTGTCCCTAACACCTTGCAGTCCAAAACATACCGTTTTACACACGCACACCCACATGCACATATTTGCATACAAGTGAATGTTAAAGTTCTGCCTATTGTTTTGTTTTGTTTTTTTAAAGGTGCACTGTGTAACTTCTCTGGTGGAAGGTCCACCACTTACTTGTCTCCTTGGAAATGTTTTGTTTGGAATGACCTGGAACATTCCAGGTAATATCTCCATGGAAAGAAGCAGGTGGCAGACCTCCATCAGAAAAATTTTGCAGTGCACCTTTAACTGAATGGTTTTGTGACTAATAGTGGCAATCACTACAAAAGAATATACAGTATTATTCTTTCGTTTTCGAGGGTGTGGTCACAGTGTGGCAGAGTGCATGGAGGGTGTATCCTGTTAGCCTGTGTCTATGACAGAGGCAGACTTCCCTTGACCCTTGGATGGACGCCTGGGTGAGAACAGTCCACTATCAGGGACTGATACAACTGGCATCAGGCACTCTGCCCCATATAGCTTTAATGTGTTTACCTTCCACTCACCCTACACTAATGCATCTGAGTCTGGCATCTGCTCATGCCTTTCCTCTGACACATTATGTTGCATTTTTATTCATGTTACATTCAAAGACAAAATTGTGTAGATACTGAAAGTTATCCAAAATAATTGTTTAAAGAAGGCTATGAAGAAATACATTTAAATCAAACTATCAATCACATACAATATAAGAGGAAATAGGAAGGCAAATTCACACAAATTTACCATATACTATCACTATATTAAAGCATTTGCACAGGACGAGAGATACTAATGCTACAAATACTAATCAAATCTGGCCTAACACATCATTAGGAATGGGACAATGGTTCTGAATATTCACAATAATTAAAGGATAAGTATGAAAACTGATTTACATGAATTTGCTTGCTTTTAGGTCAGAGTGATGCATGTTTAATAATCTTAATAAGGACACAACTCAATCTGTGTAGCTGTCCATGTTTATAATTCTAATATTAATTATAGATCATTCAATATCCCTTTTTAGGGCAACAACTTTTTATTGCATATTGAAATGCATGTGTGGTTTTCTATTATAGCTTATTAAACTCAATTCCTGTGCTTCAGGAGGATAAAGTGGCTGAATGGCCACAAACATTATTGAAAAGATTTTGAAACCTTGTCTCAATCTCAATATGAATGACAATAACAGGTTTATCTGGGTGGTTTCACACTGGGACATGCAACTGAACTACCAGGCTCTATGAAGCATTCATCTCTTTAGTAATGCTCTCCTTTCTGCATCTGGTATTTTCAAATTGACTGTGACCTCATGAACAGCTGACAGGTCACTGGTCCCTTGAGTGCTCAGACTGCTTTAGGAGCACGATGTATAGAGAGAGAAAGTGTGTTTTCACATGTCCAAAAGAGTAACTCACCAGAGATTTAGCCCGTTACACTGGCTGTGTACTGATTCAACTGGGTTACTCAAAATTTTATATTTTAACTGAGAATGGAGCATTGCATAGAGGAAACAAAATTGGGTCTCTGTAAATGGAGGCGAGAGAATATGGTTTTGCATTTGAAAGACCACCAGTCTCAACTGATAGAAATGGATGTCACAGTGGGATGAGAGGACTTCCTACAGTAAAAATAATTGAAGCAGTAGTTGTTATATTGGCTTTTTGGAGGGAGTGGGGGACTTGGACTTCAAAACAGAAACTGAAACGTATTAACGATTTGAGTATGTTTTTGGTGAATATAGCATTTTCAAAAGATAAAAGGTCCCATGTTGATCTAAATATGTTGGGTTAGCAATTAATACCCCATTAAAGTGTGATACCCCATCTTAACACTGAGCTGGGTTCAAGCATGATTTTACTGCTCCCACTGATAATAGCACCTGCAATTTAAAAAACAAACTATTTTTACACATTAATATTTCATCCCATACTTATCTTACAACTTTTCATCAAAATAAATGATCTGCCTCCTAGCATGCTGTGATTGATTATGGATACTTTTACACTCGTTGCCCTTCCCAAAGCAATGCTCTCACTCTGAGCTTGGGGCATAACAAATGACTGAATATTTTGGGGGTTCAATTTCAACAACTTTTTCTTTGTCAATGTCTTCCCTGTTTTAAAGTTTAAAAGTTTTGTTTTGTTATGAAAACCTAAAAATAAAATTATTTTTTTAAAATGTCTCTTCTGTATCTACCCTGAAACTCCAAAGCATTGCTCTGAAAACATGCAGCCGTTTTGAGATGACTACATGCATAATAACTGCATGAGCTATTACATACTTTACAGTCATGTCCTCAAACAACACAAAGACAAGGGCCACATACTGAGATTACAGAGCAGTAATTAGTGGGAAAAGTGTGTTATGGTGTAATTAATCACATACTGTTTCCAGGACACTAATTTTACAGGCCTATCATTACTTTGGAAATACAACATGACTGCCAAAACAAAGTAAACTCCACCTTGTTACGCACTACTGGTTGTCACAAGAATGAAACTAAAAACATTTAAGGCTTAAATGAAGTGAAAAAAAATACACCTCTGTGCCAAATGGTACAGTAAGTACTTGAGATTGAAAGCAGTGCAGCTGAACTTGAGATATGCTCTCTCTAGGGATAGGCATGTCTTGTGTTATACACAAAGATATGAAGAATTCAGTATATAGATGGAAGAGAAGTTATTCTAAAGTTCATCATCGAGGTGATTTAGTTTTGGTTAGGTTAAACAATACTGGCTTAAAGCAGATCATTGATTTTGTGTTCTACACACAAATAATGCAATAATTCATCTTGCTGCACAAGATTAAACTGATGTTGCAAGCTTGTCAGTAAATTGGATAATAATACATACAAATAAAATTGGAATAGAAATGTGTACAGGTTTCTCTAAAATAATACTTCATAATAATTTAAAGAATAAACTAAAGATGAGAGGTTTATGGTTTGAAGTATATCAAGCTTGTCAAAAAATGCAAGCCTTCCTTTTTCTAGGGCACGGCACAGTAAATAACAGAATGTGATGCTCATCATGAAATGGTCATAAAATGTCATGAAGTAGAAGTTGCTGTCATTGGGAGCATCTCATCCATCACTGATGATAGAAGCACTTTGGGACTCTCTGTCCATCAATCCTATTTTACACGCCTCTTGGAATACACACAGACAGGTTATAAAGGCACAGGAGAGTCAGCCCGCGTGAGGGTCACACAAATGGAGGTTACCACTCCTGCTGTGACTAATAGACTTCCACATAGTGAATGAGGTCAGTGGAGTACACTGTGCTCATCTGAATGCCTGTGCTCGTGATGTGTTCACAGGAGACACAGCACAGTGAGGGCTGATGGATGGGCTCTGGTCTAACCCTGTGCTGAGTCTGTGGGGAAGACTTTAACTCACCTGGGACCTGGCAATGCACAGATGTGTGACAGCCATTCCACATGTAGGCTCTATAGAAGAGAATCCCCATCTATCACTATGTCAATATGAGCCAATGCTCTGCCCAAATATTCAAATGGAACCTGACTAACCTCTGTTTGGAAATCCTACTTTGCTTTGATTTCACTTTGCTTTTCTTATGAAGAGAAATGTGTATTGTCTAGTGCTTTGCACCTTCATTTGCTAGAATATTCTGACTGCATATTTTATATATATTATATATATACACACACACACACACATATATATATACATATACACACACACACACATATACATATACACACACACACACATATATATATATATATGTATATATACACCCCTCATTGAACCGTCACCTTATCGTGGTGGAGGGGTTTGAGTGCCCGAATGATCCCGGGAGCTATGTTGTCGGGGGCTTCATGCCCCTGGTAGGGTCACCCGAGGCAAACAGGTCCGGGGGGACGGGTCAGACGAAGAACGGTTCAGAAGCCCCTTATGATGAGTGCAACACAGAGGCCAATTACGTCGCCCAGGATTGGCGTCACCGGGGCCCTCACCCTGGAGCCAGGCCTGGGGTGGGTGCTCGTCAGCGAGCGCCTGGTGGCCGGGCCTTCCCCCACGGGGCCCGGCCGGGCTTAGCCCGAAGGAGCGACGTGGGGCCGTCCTCACGTGGGCCCACCACCCGCGGGAGGAGCCATATGGGGCCGGTGCAGAGAGATTTGGGCGGCAGTCGACGGCGGGGGCCTCGACGACCGGATCTCCGGACATGGAGACTAGCTCTGGGGACATGGAATGTCACCTCGCTGGGGGGGAAGGAGCCTGAGCTTGTGCGGGAGGTTGAGCGTTACCGACTAGATATAGTCGGCCTCACCTCCACGCACAGTTTGGGCTCTGGAACCCAACTCCTTGAGAGGGGCTGGACTCTCCATTTCTCTGGCGTTGGCCGCGGGGAGCGGCGGCGGGCTGGTGTGGGTTTGCTCATTGCCCCACAGCTCAGCTGCTGTGTGTTGGAGTTCACCCCGGTGAACGAGAGGGTCGCGTCCCTGCGCCTTCGGGTCGGGGACAGGTCTCTCACTGTGGTGTCGGCCTACGGGCCGAACAGCAGTGCTGAGTGCCTTCTTGGAGTCCTTGGGAGGGGTACTAGACAGTGCACCGACCGGGGACTCCGTTGTTCTCCTGGGGGACTTCAACGCCCACGTGGGCAACGACAGGGACACTTGGAGAGGGGTGATTGGGAGGAACGGCCTCCCTGATCTGAACCCGAGCGGTGTGTAACCCCAGGTGATTAAATCCTGTCAAAACATCTCTCTCTCTCTCTCCATCTACACCTGTGTCTCCTATCTCCCACTATGGGACGTTAAAACTCGCGGTGTTTGGCGTGTTCTCGCGGGATCTCCGCGTCACCAAATCACGTGGGTCCGCCAGACCAATCGTCATCATGCTCTCGGTGACGTCATTCAATCACGTGACGCTGCGCGCCAATCGCGGGCGCTTATGATGCCGCTGAGATTCAGTGCGTGTTAGGTGCTGTTGGGGGCTGGATGAGAGTCGAGCTGCAGGAGCCTTCTACCGAGTCCAAACCCGCGTCAAAAAGCGCATATGAACGGCGTAGTCCGCGGAAACTGGCCAGATTGTTAACGTATCGATGGCGAGCTAAAAGGAGCAGGCCCCGAGCCTACAGAGCCTACAGAACCTACAGAAGTATTGCAGAGTCGCACCTCTCCTGCCGGGCCGATCCTTAGTCTTCTGATCACTAGCCCATAACAATACTACTTATTACTCATTACCTTATTACTACTGTGTCTACTGACACAGGTGTTACATAATTAGTGGCGAGCCAGCCAGGAGGGCTGTCTAGACCGAGCTGAACCTATATACGTAAATAGTGAATTGACATTTTGTACCCAAACATGGACATTTTGGCGAAACATGGCATAAAGATCCCTAATTCGGTTGTGATCAAATACACTGCAAATCAAGTAACAGATGAGGAGGTCGTTGAGTTTTTGAGCCAGTACGGTAAAACATCAAAAGTTGAAATTATTACTGAACCGGATTGCGTCTTTGTTGACATGATTATTGTAGAGTTTGATTCGGGTAACGCGCTAGTTGAGCTGCGAAAAATTTTGCCATACACTTACATCTGTCACAGCGAAAAAATTACATACGACATTTGTGAACTCTCAAACATGTGTTCTGAATATGAAGGTAAGCTCAAGACACAAAATTACTTGAGTGACTTAAAAAATTTGGCTAAAATTACAGGACAGGGCTATGCGGAGGTCCTCAAGGGTGTCATGTCTCTGCTGGGCCAGTCCATCACCGAGCTTAGCCCAACACCACCAGTGAAGACTCTGCCAGAAGTGAGTGCCAGTGTGATGTCATCACCACCCGGGGTCACACCTCCAGACCAACTCGATGCTGCCACCTACAGCCTACCAGGTGCAACAGCCCCCATACCAGATGTAAAGGAGGAATTGCCACAGCCCCAAACACCACCAGATCCTGCTGCTCAACACACATCCATGCCAAGACCGTCACTTCCAGCTATGTCTCTTCCTGACCTGAACCCACCTGGGGTCCAACGGTACGTCGTTGAGCACATTGTAAAAAGTGATGACAGCACAGCTCACCTGTCCTCTCAGAGGCTCCGATCCTTTTCCGGCCGCATTCCAAGACCCCAACACGAAACCGACTTTGAAACTTGGCGTTCTGGTGTCGACCTACTGCTACGAGATCCAGCAGTTTCAGATCTACAACGCTCAAGAAAAATTGTCGAAAGTCTCCTTCCGCCAGCAGCAGATATGGTGAAGCATTTAAAACCCGAAACACCACCAAAAACTTACCTCCAGATCCTCGACTCTGCTTACGGAACCGTCCAAGATGGTGATGAACTGTATGCCAAATTCATGGAAATGTTTCAAGACGCTGGTGAGAAGCCCTCTGCATACTTGCAACGCTTGCAGGTTGCGCTCAACTTAACTTTGAAGAGAGGAGGGGTCTCAGCCACAGATTTAGATCGCCATCTACTCAATCAGTTTTGTCGGGGCTGCTGGGACAACACACTCATATCAGAACTCCAATTAAAACAACGCAAATCCCACCCACCATCCTTTGCTGAGTTTTTACTGTTACTACGAACTGAAGAAGACAGAGAGGCCGCTAAGACCCAACGTATGAAGCAGCACCTCGGCTCAAAAGCCAGAGCCGGAGCGCATGCCCAATACGCTCATGCTACATCTGAAGAATCCAAAGTCGATGCACTGACTACCATCACACAGCAGCTCGCCCAACAGCTAGCAGACATACAAAAGCAGTTGGCGTCCCTCACTGCTGCCCAGTCCGGCCAGAAGCAGCCTCCTCCGTCCAAACCCACTCACGTCAGCAAACTTGGTGAAAGCTTGAAATCCAGCAAACAATACCGTTCCTCCCACAAATCTCCAACTGCAGGTCCAAAGCCAGGCTACTGTTACAACTGTGGTGAAGACGGACACATAAAGACACATTGTGATAATGAACCCAACCCAGCACTTGTAGCCATGAAAAAGAAGCAGTACTTGGAGAAACAGAAAAAATGGCAGCAATCCAAACCTTACAATAACTCATCTTTAAACTAGTGCAAGTTCCTGTTGAGGGGCAAACAGGAGCTGTTGAGGACCAACCACGTCCCACAAAGCAACCACGAGTGAAATGCAACACCAAGTCACATGTCACATCAACAGAAACCACCCGTCTGCCTAGAGGCTTAATCGGATCCAAATGCACAGGCCAAGTAACCATTGCTGGACAAGATTTCCACTGCTTACTGGACACCGGATCTCAAGTAACCACCATACCCATTTCTGTCTACAATCAACATTTCTCACATCAACCCGTGAAGCCATTGTGTGAGTTGTTACAAGTAGAAGGAGCCGCCGGACAAGAAGTTCCATATCTGGGCTATATCGAAATGACAATCACCTTCCCAAAAGAGTTCATTGGTGAAGACTTGGACGTATGCACCCTGGCGCTGGTAGTCCCGGATGTCAAACCCGGATTCTACTCCCCAGTCCTAATTGGGATGAACACCCTGGAGCCATTGTATGAACAGCGCCTGGAGAGTGAATGTGCCAGCTACCAACCATCTCAGCACGGCTACAGAGCAGTCATACAGTTACTCCAGCTGCGGCACCAGCAGACCCAAAGAGCCAGCGATGGTGTTGTGCGATTGGCCAGTAAATCCCCAGTCCAAATTCCAGCAGGCCACACCCTGGTTGTTGAAGGGTCCATCCATGCCAGTCCACCACCTGTCTGCAAATATGCTCTAATCGAACAACCAGCCACGCCACTGCCTGGAGGCCTCTGTGTAAAAAGCTGCCTAGTAACACTGCCCAGCCACTCTTCACACAAGATTCCAATCTTCATCACCAATGAATCAAAACAGACCATCACACTCCAGCCACTGAGTGTCATCTCTGAACTCACAATGTCACCCCAGATCCTATCACACTCCGTTTCCACTAATACACAGCCAAAAGAAGTCAAGTTGGAGTTTGACTTTGGAGACTCTCCAATTCCTCCAGAGTGGAAAGCCAGAATCATCTCCAAGCTTGAACAAATCCCTGACGTTTTCTCCCACCACGACTTGGACTTCGGACGCACCGACCGTGTCAGACATCACATCCGCCTCCATGACGACACTCCCTTCAAACACCGAGCTCGTCCCATCCACCCTCGTGACATCGAGGCAGTCCGTGACCATCTGCGGGACCTGTTGGAGACAGGGGTAATACGTGAGTCGGAGTCCCCCTTTTCATCACCAATCGTGGTCGTCCGGAAGAAGAACGGAGACGTGAGGCTGTGTATTGATTACCGGAAACTCAACCTCCACACCATCAAGGACGCGTACGCACTACCAAACCTGGAAGAATCCTTCTCAGCTCTCACTGGTTCACGTTGGTTCAGCGTCCTCGATCTGAAGTCAGGATATTACCAAATCGAAATGGCAGAGGCTGATAAACCCAAAACAGCATTCGTGACTCCGCTAGGCTTTTGGGAATTCAACCGGATGCCACAGGGCGTAACCAACGCACCGAGCACTTTCCAAAGGCTTATGGAGAGGTGTATGGGCGACCTACATCTAAAAGAAGTTCTTGTCTTCCTTGACGATCTGATTATTTTCTCCAACACCCTCGAAGAACACGAAAGTCGTCTGTTGAGAGTACTCCAGCGCTTGAAAAACTATGGCCTCAAATTGTCACCAGAGAAGTGCAAGTTCTTCCAAACCTCTGTGCGCTATCTCGGCCATATCGTCTCGGAGCAGGGTGTGGAGACAGACCCCGAGAAGATCAATGCCCTGAAGTCCTGGCCAGTTCCGCGGACCCTCAAGGAATTGAGGTCCTTCCTAGGCTTTGCGGGATACTACCGCAGATTTATCCATGGCTATGCCGCCATCGCCAAGCCCTTGAACGATCTGACTAGGGGGTACACCCCAACCCGTCGCCAAAGCCGTAAATCCTCTCCCAAGCCTTGCCTCGACGCCAAACAACCATTTAATGACCGGTGGACAACAGAATGCCAACACTCCTTTGAAACATTGATCGATCAACTCACAACAGCCCCAGTACTTGGATTTGCAAATCCAAAGGAACCTTACATCCTGCACACAGATGCCAGCACGACAGGTCTTGGAGCTGCACTGTATCAAGAGCAGGATGGAAAGCTACGGGTGATAGCATACGCTAGTCGGGGACTGTCCACGAGTGAAACCAGATATCCGGCACATAAACTGGAATTCTTAGCTCTAAAATGGAGTGTAACTGAGAAATTTCATGATTACCTCTATGGCTCGAAGTTCACCGTCATCACTGATAACAACCCATTAACTTACATTCTGACATCTGCTAAACTTGATGCTGCCAGCCATAGGTGGCTTGCTGCATTGTCAACATACGATTTCAAGCTACAGTACCGAGCAGGAAATCAGAACAAGGATGCCGACGCACTCTCCCGTCGTCCACATCTCCAGCCAGCTGACGCCCACAGTCAAAAAGAATGGGACCTGGTCCAACAGTTCACCCGTGACCACGTTGACCCTGACAACCCAGTCCACCTTCCTCCAGATGTGGTGGCCGCCGTTTGTCACAGCTCACTGCTAAGAACTTCAAGTCCTGAAGCTCCCCCAGAGAGCTGCATTGCCCTGGTGGAATCACTAAGCATGTCTGTCAACGTCATCCCAGACAACTTCGCCAACGAGTCCCACCAGGGATTACCAGTGGTGCCATCTTTATCTCACCTCGACCTCAGAGAAAAGCAGAGAGCAGATCCCAGTCTACGAGAGGTGATTTACCAGCTTGAGACTGGTGAAAAAGTCCCCCCGACTGTTCGGACAGAGTTGCCAGATGTCGCCCTATTGCTGAGGGACTTGAACCGTCTGGAACTCCAAGATGATCTCCTATACCGGAGAAGGCAAGATGGAGAAAATATAACTTTCCAACTCGTGCTGCCAGAGGAGCTGCGCCCAGTGGTCCTTACCAGTCTCCATGATGATATGGGCCACATGGGGGTGGAAAGAACGCTTGACCTTGTGAGATCCCGGTTCTTCTGGCCACGCATGGCAGCAGATGTTGACACCAAGATTAAGACATGCAACCGCTGCATTCGACGGAAAGCACTTCCTGAAAGAGCTGCACCTCTGATAAACATCAAGACCAGTCGGCCCCTGGAACTGCTGTGCATGGACTATCTCACGCTTGAGCCCGATCGAAGTAACACAAAAGACATTCTCGTTCTCACAGACCATTTCACCAAATACGCCGTGGCCATTCCAACTGCCAACCAAAAGGCGAAGACTGTTGCTAAATGTCTGTGGGAGAACTTCATCGTGCACTATGGCATCCCCGAACGCCTGCACACCGATCAAGGGCCAGATTTCGAATCCCATCTAATCAAAGAACTCTGTGACATTGCAGGTATCGAGAAGACCCGAACCACACCATACCATCCTCGTGGTAACCCCGTCGAGAGGTTCAATCGAACGCTGCTCAGCATGTTGGGTACTCTGGAGCCCGAACAGAAGAAAAGATGGAAGGAGTATGTAAAGCCGCTGGTCCACGCATACAACTGTACCAGAAACGAAGTAACGGGCTACACTCCCTACGAGCTCATGTTTGGACGCTCTCCAAGGCTACCTGTCGACCTCGCCTTTGGCCTTCCAGCTCGAGGTGCACCATTAACCTCTCACTCGCAGTATGTGCAGAATCTCCGCTCTCGCCTGGAAGAAAGTTACCAACTTGCGTCCAAAAATGCAGCAAAATCAGCCGAACGAAACAAAACTCGTTTTGATCAACGCATCAAACCATCCGCCTTGGAAGAAGGAGATCGAGTACTCGTCCGGAACGTACGACTCCGTGGCAAACACAAATTAGAAGACAAATGGGAGAAGGACATTTACGTTGTTGTCAAACGTGCTGGTGACCTCCCTGTTTATACTGTGCGACCTGAAACTGATTCATCTGGACGTACCCGAACTCTCCATCGTGACCTCCTACTTCCATGTGGTTTCTTACCTGAAAGCCAAGAACCTGAACCGCCACCCATTACAACTGCACGCAGACCTCAAACCCGAAGTCTACAGAAACCAGTTGTGGATCCAGAAGAATGTTCGAGTGAAGAAGAGGAGTGGATTTCTCCTCGAGTTTCAATTTCACAGCCAGTGAAGTTCAACGTTGAAAACACCGTTCCTATCACATCCTCAACCAGTCGTGATGCAGTCCTACTGNCTTGTAATTTTTAATATTATTTTTATCATTGTGCATCCACAAATTAAGTTTTTTTTTTTTGTTTTTTTTTTAAAATCCTGGCCATAATAGTACCCTATAATCTCCCAGCCCCACCTTGCTGGTTTCATATTTAATTAAGTTGGGAGTATGTGAAAAAAATGTATTTAATCCCTTTTACTTTTCATATTTGTCTACTTGCCCAATGCACAAGAGTTCAAATAAGCAAATGTGAAAGACTGAAACATGTATTAAGGCCTTGTGTGCGTTACATTAATTTCTCACTATGAATCCATGTCACCAAACAGTAGGATATATTTTAAAAAATCCCAAAACAGTTTCCCTATAGTTCCTCCTTAAACATATATGTTTTTAGGCGACTCCAACATTATAACACGGCTTAAAGCTCACAAGAATCAATATTGCACAGTACAGAACTTTTAAATGAAGCGTTGAAACCCAGTTAAAGGTTGGAAATACACTATGTAAATGTGGCTATTTACCTTTTTATAATTGTAGCTGTTCATAATGATTAAATATCTATGGTGTTGTGCCCTGATAGCAAAAACAAAAACAAAAAAATACTCATCACCTACTACCTTTGTTTTCAGATTGTCACACTAGTCTTTTTAAATCATGCCTTCATCTCTGTTATGATCGTGTTTAAAGGCTCAAAATACCCGGTGGGCATGTCCATCCATCCAAACAGCGGTCAGGCGTTCCATTTGTTCTATTGTAAAACCTACACTTAAATTCAAACGTATCCACTAATGCAAAGCTATAACGATCAGCAGACCATTCCCTGTGTCCCGCCTGAGGAGAAACAGCTTTATTCATTATATTGGTTTTATTAGAGCCAACACAGTGGAAGTCCAATTTACCTCAGAGGGAACATATTATGTAAAATGGACTTTTATGAACTTTTAACCATGTTATAATGGTGTTCATCATCCTTTGCATACTTACGAGTGGAGTTCATTTCGATTGATTCATACATGCCCTGCACTGTTTTGCATCCAAGGCTTGAGTGTTCAGAGCATCAGTTTTCATCTGCTGCCTCTCTCCGCCTACTTTTGTTACTTTCTCACTTTTTCAACTATAAAACAAGAATTAAAATATGTTGCTTGTTATTGTGAAGTGCCACTGTGTGATGGGGCCTCTCAGTTTTGGAGTTTTGAACAGAAAGTCAATAGACAGTTTCTTTTATTAAACCATTTTAGACCAATATTGAAGTTAAACATGAACAAAACTTAAAATTATGAGGTAGACTTTATAGTTTAATATAATATACTAACCAAAATAATAATATGTCTTCATCAAAGGGGCTGTATCTGATTTTTGCTTAAAAATTTTGGAAAAAAACAAACTAGTAAACACCTTAGTGGTCCAAAATTATTCCTAAACAATTATGAGCATCCTAATTATTCACTACGATGAAAAATGTTTTTACATTCGGACGTCGCGACAGCATGTGTAACCCAGGTGATTAAATCCTGTCAAAACATCTCTCTCTCTCCATCTACACCTGTGTCTCCTATCTCCCACTATGGGACGTTAAAACTCGCGGTGTTTGGCGTGTTCTCGCGGGATCTCCGCGTCACCAAATCACGTGGGTCCGCCAGACCAATCGTCATCATGCTCTCGGTGACGTCATTCAATCACGTGACGCTGCGCGCGCCAATCGCGGGCGCTTATGATGCCGCTGAGATTCAGTGCGTGTTAGGTGCTGTTGGGGGCTGGATGAGAGTCGAGCTGCAGGTCAGTTTGGGGTAATCCTCGTGCTTTTAACTTATCATTTCGTGTGACAATCCATGGCTTATATTGTGCATTCATAGGAGCCTTCTACCGAGTCCAAACCCGCGTCAAAAAGCGCATATGAACGGCGTAGTCCGCGGAAACTGGTGAGTGTTTGGTTGTGATGCTAACGCTAGCTTAGCCGCGCCCATTCATTTCTATGGTCGCGGTTAGCATTTTTGGTTGCCGAACTTTATGCCTGTTTCTGTCAAATATAACCAACAAAATGAGACTATTTGAAAGCCTATGATGTAAAGTTTATGTTGAATGAACCCATATTTGTTTATTTATCTGAATTATACATTTTTAAGTACCCTTGCTAACAGTGTTACCCAATCACTGTTGTAGCTGTCTGAGTACTTGGGTTAAGCACTTCCTAACTTTAAATAGCTTTGTAAAAGCATTTATTTTATTCAGTGACATTATTAACATTCATACAGACTATGAATTCAATTTATCATGTATCATTTTCCTATTGTCTGAATCAATGTATTGAACTGCTAATAGTACAGCTAGTGCTATTTAATTTGTTTGTGTGCACACTAAGAATATTTACTGGTAAAGTATCAACTAATTAATTTAAACTTGGTCCTATTGCCCAGGCCAGATTGTTAACGTATCGATGGCGAGCTAAAAGGAGCAGGCCCCGAGCCTACAGAGCCTACAGAGCCTACAGAGCCTACAGAGCCTACAGAACCTACAGAAGTATTGCAGAGTCGCACCTCTCCTGCCGGGCCGGTAGGGGGTTCTTGGCAGCCCAACAAACTCTCCCAACACACCCACACGCCTATTGCCCACTGAATGTCACACTCCCTTTCATGAACTTTATATACTTTACTCTCCCCTCTGGATACCCCGTCAAAACCCAGTGGGTACTTACAAACTGTGTGTGAGCTGGGCATTAGATTTTTTGTGGACTTCTCATGATAATTTGTGCAATCAAATGCTGCTCTAACTTCGCTGAACTCTTGATCGTTGAACTCTTGATATGTATATATACACTTTTGCATCCAATGACCTATTGTGCTATTTGCTGCTACCGAACTGTAACTGCACGTTGTAAATAATTGAATGGCCATTCACTGTCCGTATTTCATGTTGTATGTCAAATCACTATTTACTGTTTACTATTTGCACTTTAATATATGGTACCTATCACCAAAAACAATTCAGTCTCTTGTCACTCCCTCCTAGAGCCGATCCTTAGTCTTCTGATCACTAGCCCATAACAATACTACTTATTACTCATTACCTTATTACTACTGTGTCTACTGACACAGGTGTTACATAATTAGTGGCGAGCTAGCCAGGAGGGCTGTCTAGACCGAGCTGAACCTATATACGTAAATAGTGAATTGACATTTTGTACCCAAACATGGACATTTTGGCGAAACATGGCATAAAGATCCCTAATTCGGTTGTGATCAAATACACTGCAAATCAAGTAACAGATGAGGAGGTCGTTGAGTTTTTGAGCCAGTACGGTAAAACATCAAAAGTTGAAATTATTACTGAACCGGATTGCGTCTTTGTTGACATGATTATTGTAGAGTTTGATTCGGGTAACGCGCTAGTTGAGCTGCGAAAAATTTTGCCATACACTTACATCTGTCACAGCGAAAAAATTACATACGACATTTGTGAACTCTCAAACATGTGTTCTGAATTTGAAGGTAAGCTCAAGACACAAAATTACTTGAGTGACTTAAAAAATTTGGCTAAAATTACAGGACAGGGCTATGCGGAGGTCCTCAAGGGTGTCATGTCTCTGCTGGGCCAGTCCATCACCGAGCTTAGCCCAACACCACCAGTGAAGACTCTGCCAGAAGTGAGTGCCAGTGTGATGTCATCACCACCCGGGGTCACACCTCCAGACCAACTCGATGCTGCCACCTACAGCCTACCAGGTGCAACAGCCCCCATACCAGATGTAAAGGAGGAATTGCCACAGCCCCAAACACCACCAGATCCTGCTGCTCAACACACATCCATGCCAAGACCGTCACTTCCAGCTATGTCTCTTCCTGACCTGAACCCACCTGGGGTCCAACGGTACGTCGTTGAGCACATTGTAAAAAGTGATGACAGCACAGCTCACCTGTCCTCTCAGAGGCTCCGATCCTTTTCCGGCCGCATTCCAAGACCCCAACACGAAACCGACTTTGAAACTTGGCGTTCTGGTGTCGACCTACTGCTACGAGATCCAGCAGTTTCAGATCTACAACGCTCAAGAAAAATTGTCGAAAGTCTCCTTCCGCCAGCAGCAGATATGGTGAAAGCATTTAAAACCCGAAACACCACCAAAAACTTACCTCCAGATCCTCGACTCTGCTTACGGAACCGTCCAAGATGGTGATGAACTGTATGCCAAATTCATGGAAATGTTTCAAGACGCTGGTGAGAAGCCCTCTGCATACTTGCAACGCTTGCAGGTTGCGCTCAACTTAACTTTGAAGAGAGGAGGGGTCTCAGCCACAGATTTAGATCGCCATCTACTCAATCAGTTTTGTCGGGGCTGCTGGGACAACACACTCATATCAGAACTCCAATTAAAACAACGCAAATCCCACCCACCATCCTTTGCTGAGTTTTTACTGTTACTACGAACTGAAGAAGACAGAGAGGCCGCTAAGACCCAACGTATGAAGCAGCACCTCGGCTCAAAAGCCAGAGCCGGAGCGCATGCCCAATACGCTCATGCTACATCTGAAGAATCCAAAGTCGATGCACTGACTACCATCACACAGCAGCTCGCCCAACAGCTAGCAGACATACAAAAGCAGTTGGCGTCCCTCACTGCTGCCCAGTCCGGCCAGAAGCAGCCTCCTCCGTCCAAACCCACTCACGTCAGCAAACTTGGTGAAAGCTTGAAATCCAGCAAACAATACCGTTCCTCCCACAAATCTCCAACTGCAGGTCCAAAGCCAGGCTACTGTTACAACTGTGGTGAAGACGGACACATAAAGACACATTGTGATAATGAACCCAACCCAGCACTTGTAGCCATGAAAAAGAAGCAGTACTTGGAGAAACAGAAAAAATGGCAGCAATCCAAACCTTACAATAACTCATCTTTAAACTAGTGCAAGTTCCTGTTGAGGGGCAAACAGGAGCTGTTGAGGACCAACCACGTCCCACAAAGCAACCACGAGTGAAATGCAACACCAAGTCACATGTCACATCAACAGAAACCACCCGTCTGCCTAGAGGCTTAATCGGATCCAAATGCACAGGCCAAGTAACCATTGCTGGACAAGATTTCCACTGCTTACTGGACACCGGATCTCAAGTAACCACCATACCCATTTCTGTCTACAATCAACATTTCTCACATCAACCCGTGAAGCCATTGTGTGAGTTGTTACAAGTAGAAGGAGCCGCCGGACAAGAAGTTCCATATCTGGGCTATATCGAAATGACAATCACCTTCCCAAAAGAGTTCATTGGTGAAGACTTGGACGTATGCACCCTGGCGCTGGTAGTCCCGGATGTCAAACCCGGATTCTACTCCCCAGTCCTAATTGGGATGAACACCCTGGAGCCATTGTTGTATGAACAGCGCCTGGAGAGTGAATGTGCCAGCTACCAACCATCTCAGCACGGCTACAGAGCAGTCATACAGTTACTCCAGCTGCGGCACCAGCAGACCCAAAGAGCCAGCGATGGTGTTGTGCGATTGGCCAGTAAATCCCCAGTCCAAATTCCAGCAGGCCACACCCTGGTTGTTGAAGGGTCCATCCATGCCAGTCCACCACCTGTCTGCAAATATGCTCTAATCGAACAACCAGCCACGCCACTGCCTGGAGGCCTCTGTGTAAAAAGCTGCCTAGTAACACTGCCCAGCCACTCTTCACACAAGATTCCAATCTTCATCACCAATGAATCAAAACAGACCATCACACTCCAGCCACTGAGTGTCATCTCTGAACTCACAATGTCACCCCAGATCCTATCACACTCCGTTTCCACTAATACACAGCCAAAAGAAGTCAAGTTGGAGTTTGACTTTGGAGACTCTCCAATTCCTCCAGAGTGGAAAGCCAGAATCATCTCCAAGCTTGAACAAATCCCTGACGTTTTCTCCCACCACGACTTGGACTTCGGACGCACCGACCGTGTCAGACATCACATCCGCCTCCATGACGACACTCCCTTCAAACACCGAGCTCGTCCCATCCACCCTCGTGACATCGAGGCAGTCCGTGACCATCTGCGGGACCTGTTGGAGACAGGGGTAATACGTGAGTCGGAGTCCCCCTTTTCATCACCAATCGTGGTCGTCCGGAAGAAGAACGGAGACGTGAGGCTGTGTATTGATTACCGGAAACTCAACCTCCACACCATCAAGGACGCGTACGCACTACCAAACCTGGAAGAATCCTTCTCAGCTCTCACTGGTTCACGTTGGTTCAGCGTCCTCGATCTGAAGTCAGGATATTACCAAATCGAAATGGCAGAGGCTGATAAACCCAAAACAGCATTCGTGACTCCGCTAGGCTTTTGGGAATTCAACCGGATGCCACAGGGCGTAACCAACGCACCGAGCACTTTCCAAAGGCTTATGGAGAGGTGTATGGGCGACCTACATCTAAAAGAAGTTCTTGTCTTCCTTGACGATCTGATTATTTTCTCCAACACCCTCGAAGAACACGAAAGTCGTCTGTTGAGAGTACTCCAGCGCTTGAAAAACTATGGCCTCAAATTGTCACCAGAGAAGTGCAAGTTCTTCCAAACCTCTGTGCGCTATCTCGGCCATATCGTCTCGGAGCAGGGTGTGGAGACAGACCCCGAGAAGATCAATGCCCTGAAGTCCTGGCCAGTTCCGCGGACCCTCAAGGAATTGAGGTCCTTCCTAGGCTTTGCGGGATACTACCGCAGATTTATCCATGGCTATGCCGCCATCGCCAAGCCCTTGAACGATCTGACTAGGGGGTACACCCCAACCCGTCGCCAAAGCCGTAAATCCTCTCCCAAGCCTTGCCTCGACGCCAAACAACCATTTAATGACCGGTGGACAACAGAATGCCAACACTCCTTTGAAACATTGATCGATCAACTCACAACAGCCCCAGTACTTGGATTTGCAAATCCAAAGGAACCTTACATCCTGCACACAGATGCCAGCACGACAGGTCTTGGAGCTGCACTGTATCAAGAGCAGGATGGAAAGCTACGGGTGATAGCATACGCTAGTCGGGGACTGTCCACGAGTGAAACCAGATATCCGGCACATAAACTGGAATTCTTAGCTCTAAAATGGAGTGTAACTGAGAAATTTCATGATTACCTCTATGGCTCGAAGTTCACCGTCATCACTGATAACAACCCATTAACTTACATTCTGACATCTGCTAAACTTGATGCTGCCAGCCATAGGTGGCTTGCTGCATTGTCAACATACGATTTCAAGCTACAGTACCGAGCAGGAAATCAGAACAAGGATGCCGACGCACTCTCCCGTCGTCCACATCTCCAGCCAGCTGACGCCCACAGTCAAAAAGAATGGGACCTGGTCCAACAGTTCACCCGTGACCACGTTGACCCTGACAACCCAGTCCACCTTCCTCCAGATGTGGTGGCCGCCGTTTGTCACAGCTCACTGCTAAGAACTTCAAGTCCTGAAGCTCCCCCAGAGAGCTGCATTGCCCTGGTGGAATCACTAAGCATGTCTGTCAACGTCATCCCAGACAACTTCGCCAACGAGTCCCACCAGGGATTACCAGTGGTGCCATCTTTATCTCACCTCGACCTCAGAGAAAAGCAGAGAGCAGATCCCAGTCTACGAGAGGTGATTTACCAGCTTGAGACTGGTGAAAAAGTCCCCCCGACTGTTCGGACAGAGTTGCCAGATGTCGCCCTATTGCTGAGGGACTTGAACCGTCTGGAACTCCAAGATGATCTCCTATACCGGAGAAGGCAAGATGGAGAAAATATAACTTTCCAACTCGTGCTGCCAGAGGAGCTGCGCCCAGTGGTCCTTACCAGTCTCCATGATGATATGGGCCACATGGGGGTGGAAAGAACGCTTGACCTTGTGAGATCCCGGTTCTTCTGGCCACGCATGGCAGCAGATGTTGACACCAAGATTAAGACATGCAACCGCTGCATTCGACGGAAAGCACTTCCTGAAAGAGCTGCACCTCTGATAAACATCAAGACCAGTCGGCCCCTGGAACTGCTGTGCATGGACTATCTCACGCTTGAGCCCGATCGAAGTAACACAAAAGACATTCTCGTTCTCACAGACCATTTCACCAAATACGCCGTGGCCATTCCAACTGCCAACCAAAAGGCGAAGACTGTTGCTAAATGTCTGTGGGAGAACTTCATCGTGCACTATGGCATCCCCGAACGCCTGCACACCGATCAAGGGCCAGATTTCGAATCCCATCTAATCAAAGAACTCTGTGACATTGCAGGTATCGAGAAGACCCGAACCACACCATACCATCCTCGTGGTAACCCCGTCGAGAGGTTCAATCGAACGCTGCTCAGCATGTTGGGTACTCTGGAGCCCGAACAGAAGAAAAGATGGAAGGAGTATGTAAAGCCGCTGGTCCACGCATACAACTGTACCAGAAACGAAGTAACGGGCTACACTCCCTACGAAGCTCATGTTTGGACGCTCTCCAAGGCTACCTGTCGACCTCGCCTTTGGCCTTCCAGCTCGAGGTGCACCATTAACCTCTCACTCGCAGTATGTGCAGAATCTCCGCTCTCGCCTGGAAGAAAGTTACCAACTTGCGTCCAAAAATGCAGCAAAATCAGCCGAACGAAACAAAACTCGTTTTGATCAACGCATCAAACCATCCGCCTTGGAAGAAGGAGATCGAGTACTCGTCCGGAACGTACGACTCCGTGGCAAACACAAATTAGAAGACAAATGGGAGAAGGACATTTACGTTGTTGTCAAACGTGCTGGTGACCTCCCTGTTTATACTGTGCGACCTGAAACTGATTCATCTGGACGTACCCGAACTCTCCATCGTGACCTCCTACTTCCATGTGGTTTCTTACCTGAAAGCCAAGAACCTGAACCGCCACCCATTACAACTGCACGCAGACCTCAAACCCGAAGTCTACAGAAACCAGTTGTGGATCCAGAAGAATGTTCGAGTGAAGAAGAGGAGTGGATTTCTCCTCGAGTTTCAATTTCACAGCCAGTGAAGTTCAACGTTGAAAACACCGTTCCTATCACATCCTCAACCAGTCGTGATGCAGTCCTTACTGAACCCACTTACTTACCTGCAAGAAATCTACCTGTTGCCGGGGAGTCCTCTGAAGCGTCCGAAGCCTTGGATCCATCTTCATCCAGTGAGGAGGAGGAGGAACCTGTCCCTGGAGAGCCTGAGGAAGAAAGGGAAACAGAACCAGAAGCATACTTACCTGAACCTGAAGACTCTGTCGTCCTTGATGCAAGGCCCTCTGAGGGAGATCCACAGCTCGGAGGCCCAGCAGAGACATCCCCCAATACAGCAATACCATCACCACCTGATTCTGGTGGCACACTCACCTCTATTACAGACTCCGAGGCTAGAGATACCGTTGAAACTGACCAGTCTATCCGCCGTTCCTCGAGACAGCGACAGCCACCCCAACGCTTACAATATTCTACTTTAGGCAAGCCGCTTATCTCGGTCGTGCAAACTCTCTTCCACAGCTTAGCAGATGCTTACGGTCAAGCATTTAACACCCCTGCGTCTGACCGCGTATATGCCCCGTTGTCGGTGTAGTTAACATGCACCGGAGTTGCATGGTTTTAAGGGGGGAGGGTGTAACCCAGGTGATTAAATCCTGTCAAAACATCTCTCTCTCTCTCTCTCCATCTACACCTGTGTCTCCTATCTCCCACTATGGGACGTTAAAACTCGCGGTGTTTGGCGTGTTCTCGCGGGATCTCCGCGTCACCAAATCACGTGGGTCCGCCAGACCAATCGTCATCATGCTCTCGGTGACGTCATTCAATCACGTGACGCTGCGCGCCAATCGCGGGCGCTTATGATGCCGCTGAGATTCAGTGCGTGTTAGGTGCTGTTGGGGGCTGGATGAGAGTCGAGCTGCAGGTCAGTTTGGGGTAATCCTCGTGCTTTTAACTTATCATTTCGTGTGACAATCCATGGCTTATATTGTGCATTCATAGGAGCCTTCTACCGAGTCCAAACCCGCGTCAAAAAGCGCATATGAACGGCGTAGTCCGCGGAAACTGGTGAGTGTTTGGTTGTGATGCTAACGCTAGCTTAGCCGCGCCCATTCATTTCTATGGTCGCGGTTAGCATTTTTGGTTGCCGAACTTTATGCCTGTTTCTGTCAAATATAACCAACAAAATGAGACTATTTGAAAGCCTATGATGTAAAGTTTATGTTGAATGAACCCATATTTGTTTATTTATCTGAATTATACATTTTTAAGTACCCTTGCTAACAGTGTTATCCAATCACTGTTGTAGCTGTCTGAGTACTTGGGTTAAGCACTTCCTAACTTTAAATAGCTTTGTAAAAGCATTTATTTTATTCAGTGACATTATTAACATTCATACAGACTATGAATTCAATTTATCATGTATCATTTTCCAATTGTCTGAATCAATGTATTGAACTGCTAATAGTACAGCTAGTGCTATTTAATTTGTTTGTGTGCACACTAAGAATATTTACTGGTAAAGTATCAACTAATTAACTTAAACTTGGTCCTATTGCCCAGGCCAGATTGTTAACGTATCGATGGCGAGCTAAAAGGAGCAGGCCAGAGCCTACAGAGCCTACAGAGCCTACAGAGCCTACAGAGCCTACAGAAGTATTGCAGAGTCGCACCTCTCCTGCCGGGCCGGTAGGGGGTTCTTGGCAGCCCAACAAACTCTCCCAACACACCCACACGCCTATTGCCCACTGAATGTCACACTCCCTTTCATGAACTTTATATACTTTACTCTCCCCTCTGGATACCCCGTCAAAACCCAGTGGGTACTTACAAACTGTGTGTGAGCTGGGCATTAGATTTCTTGTGGACTCTCATGATAATTTGTGCAATCAAATGCTGCTCTAACTTTGTTGAACTCTTGATCGTTGAACTCTTCATATGTATATATACACTTTTGCATCCAATGACCTATTGTGCTATTTGCTGCTACCGAACTGTAACTGCACATTGTAAATAATTGAATGGCCATTCACTGTCCGTATTTCATGTTGTATGTCAAATCACTATTTACTGTTTACTATTTGCACTTTAATATATGGTACCTATCATCAAAAACAATTCAGTCTCTTGTCACTCCCTCCTAGAGCCGATCCTTAGTCTTCTGATCACTAGCCCATAACAATACTACTTATTACTCATTACCTTATTACTACTGTGTCTACTGACACAGGTGTTACACAACTAAACCAGGTCTAAACCAGGTCTAAACCAGGTCTAAACCTGGTCTAAACCAGGACTTGCAGCCTACCTGTTTTCCTGCTCAGGTGCAATACAGAAAACAGAACTAAACCAGCACTACTAGGACTAAACCAGGACTAAACCATTACTAAACAATGACTACGCCAGGACTACACCAAGACTAAACCAAGACTATACCAGGACTAAACTAGGACTATATCAGGACTAAACCAGGATTAAACCAGGTCTATATCAGGACTAAACCTGGATTAAATGAGGACTAAACCAGGACTAAACCAGGACTAAACCAGGACTATACAAGGACTAAACCAGGACTATACCAGGACTGAAACTGGGACTAACTCACTTCTAGGATTAAACCAGATCAAAACCAGGTTTAAGTCCAGGTCTTAATCTGGATTCGGGTGCAATAAGGAAAATTATAGAACTAAATGAAGACTAAACCTTGCAGGACTAAACCAGGACTAAACCAGGACTACTAAAGGACTACTCTAGGACTAAACCAGGACTACACCAGTTTTAAACAAATTCTAAATTAGGTCTAAACCAGAACTAAATCAGGACTAAATCAGGTTTAAATGAGGACTACAGCAGGTCTAAACCCAGTCTAAACCCAGTCTAAACCAGGACTACGGCAGGTCTAAGACGGATCTAAACCAGGACATGTTTGGTCTCCAGGTGCGATGGGAAGAACCGTTGTAAAGTGCGAGCGGCAGAGATGGTGGTGGAGGAGAGCTGCGCAAACACATCTCTGTATCTGGAGTACGCCTACACCTGCAACTGACCGACAAATACTACTCCAAATACTACTACAGATACTACTCAAAATACTACAGGTACTACTGGAAGTACACTTAAACTACTGACAATACTACAAGTACTACAGTAAATACACTTAAACTACTGACAATACTACAGGTACTACAGTAAATACACTTAAACTAGTGTCAATACTACAGGTACTGCAGTAAATACACTTAAACTAGTGTCAATACTACTATATTCAAGATTAAGCAGACTAGTACTATATGTTGTATTATGTAATGTTGGAGCAAAGGATCATGGTCAATGTAGTTTCCTCAGCTTTTTCTCCCTAACGACCAATTTCAGAAGCTCATGAGACTGTCCCTAGACTTACATCCTGAAAGATTTGAAAGTATTTTTAATTTCTTTTACTGACCAACATTCTGTCTCTTTATTCCGCAGGTGCAAAGGAAACACCTCAAACTCAAATAAAGATTGTTCACACACATTACATTTGCAGTGTCATTATTTTTATTTAAAATTACATCAAATAATCATTACAATTGACCATGAATAACTTTAACAAAATGTGTACATCATATTTACATTGTGCATTTTTTTTTTTATTTTGGCACATTTAGGCCTATGATTTCAGAATTGTATCATCCAAAATATGTGCAAATACAGATTCTTAAAGAAGAGATAAAAACATTTTAACATTTGATTCACCATTTGAGTCACTACTTTTGTGAAACTAAAAAGAATTTCTAAAAAAAAACAAAAACTTGGAGTGGTCTTTACAGTAAAACAATACTTTTTTTACCTGTAGCACTTTGAGATTATTTTATGTAAAGTGCAATATAAATAAAATGTATTATTATTATTATTATTACTGAACAGACATTTATTTCATACAAGTTCAGATACAAACATAAACAAGGGTGACCACCTCAAACTAAAAAGTGTCAGAAATGCAAACTGCTGATTTGACTACCGTATTTTTCGGACTATAAGTCACACTTTTTTCATGGTTTGGGTGTTTGCTGTGACTTATATATAAAAACTGTCATACTGACAGCCACTAGAGGGCGCCCTAGGTTTGTGTGTCAGTATCTGCTGCTCCTATTACTCCTGTACCACTGTCATTTGGCTCTACTGTGGCTGTCCTGCTGCAAATAGTAAAATATGCAGCCAAAAACAATAATCGAGCAGCAGAAAGAAAGTCTGGTGTCAGCGAGAAACTTGTGAAGGACTGGTGGAAAGCGAGGATGGAGAACACAGCTTCACGGTAATGGGGAGGGTCCACAGTGTAACTTTCCTTGGAAGTCATTGGATGGATGGACAAAGCCTGGACTTCAGTTACACCGAAACCATCCTGTCGGGACGGGACGACACCTACGCACAAGAGGAAGTGGCGCTCTGTTTACCTCCGGAGGTCGTGGAGTTGTTCAGAAGTGACACCGAGGATGAAGAATTGAATGGATTTAGTGATTTGGAGTGAGATGGAGAGTTTGGTAAACTTGTTCTGTTCTGTTGTTTGTTATAGTTTATCTGAAGAACTGTGAAATATGTGACGTTAACAGTCTGTTGTTCTCTCTTCTATTGTTATTACTACAACTTGACTTTCATGATGAAATGTCATTTCCTGGTCTCTGATTTTATAAAATACATTTCTCCAAAAAGTGCGACTTATACTCTGGAGTGACTTATAGTCTGAAAAATACGGTAATCCTTTACTACTAGTCTGTGTATATCTCCAAAAATCAAAATGCTCTGTTCCATCTTGTGATGTCATGAAGTTAACAGCTGCCTTTAGTTCAGTAGAGATTGGCAATTCCAAGGATGAAATTATCCAAATGATTCTGGTAAAGAAAAAAAAAAAAAAAAAGTACGTATTACCAGATGACATCACAAGGTGGAACGTGTTTTCAGTTTAAGAGAAGAACTAAAAGTGCAGGATTTGTGCGTTGAACATGTGTGAATGAAGCAAAACACAACTCCAAGTCTGTTTGTGATGAGGAAATAGAAAGATGCACAATGAAACAGTTCTGAGATGATGTGACGACACTGCATTTACCCAATATCATGTGTGTCATTCCTCAAAAATGATAAAGATGCTTTGTTTGAAAATTACTAATCTGGGAATTTTCTTTGACAATGTGGTGCAAAATCAAACAATGAACAATAAATGAAAAGTGGAGCATTTTTGAACCCAACATGTACGACCTGGAGTGTGAATGTTTTTTAACTAGCAGCAGTAAGAGGGCGGAGACAGGGGGTAGGTGAACACACAATTATCCTGAGCACTTTAGCCTCGAACAG
>NW_026571473.1:20462237-20483463 GCF_026225935.1 Boleophthalmus pectinirostris
AAACATGGCATAAAGATCCCTAATTCGGTTGTGATCAAATACACTGCAAATCAAGTAACAGATGAGGAGGTCGTTGAGTTTTTGAGCCAGTACGGTAAAACATCAAAAGTTGAAATTATTACTGAACCGGATTGCGTCTTTGTTGACATGATTATTGTAGAGTTTGATTCGGGTAACGCGCTAGTTGAGCTGCGAAAAATTTTGCCATACACTTACATCTGTCACAGCGAAAAAATTACATACGACATTTGTGAACTCTCAAACATGTGTTCTGAATTTGAAGGTAAGCTCAAGACACAAAATTACTTGAGTGACTTAAAAAATTTGGCTAAAATTACAGGACAGGGCTATGCGGAGGTCCTCAAGGGTGTCATGTCTCTGCTGGGCCAGTCCATCACCGAGCTTAGCCCAACACCACCAGTGAAGACTCTGCCAGAAGTGAGTGCCAGTGTGATGTCATCACCACCCGGGGCCACACCACCTCCAGACCAACTCGATGCTGCCACCTACAGCCTACCAGGTGCAACAGCCCCCATACCAGATGTAAAGGAGGAATTGCCACAGCCCCAAACACCACCAGATCCTGCTGCTCAACACACATCCATGCCAAGACCGTCACTTCCAGCTATGTCTCTTCCTGACCTGAACCCACCTGGGGTCCAACGGTACGTCGTTGAGCACATTGTAAAAAGTGATGACAGCACAGCTCACCTGTCCTCTCAGAGGCTCCGATCCTTTTCCGGCCGCATTCCAAGACCCCAACACGAAACCGACTTTGAAACTTGGCGTTCTGGTGTCGACCTACTGCTACGAGATCCAGCAGTTTCAGATCTACAACGCTCAAGAAAAATTGTCGAAAGTCTCCTTCCGCCAGCAGCAGCAGATATGGTGAAGCATTTAAAACCCGAAACACCACCAAAAACTTACCTCCAGATCCTCGACTCTGCTTACGGAACCGTCCAAGATGGTGATGAACTGTATGCCAAATTCATGGAAATGTTTCAAGACGCTGGTGAGAAGCCCTCTGCATACTTGCAACGCTTGCAGGTTGCGCTCAACTTAACTTTGAAGAGAGGAGGGGTCTCAGCCACAGATTTAGATCGCCATCTACTCAATCAGTTTTGTCGGGGCTGCTGGGACAACACACTCATATCAGAACTCCAATTAAAACAACGCAAATCCCACCCACCATCCTTTGCTGAGTTTTTACTGTTACTACGAACTGAAGAAGACAGAGAGGCCGCTAAGACCCAACGTATGAAGCAGCACCTCGGCTCAAAAGCCAGAGCCGGAGCGCATGCCCAATACGCTCATGCTACATCTGAAGAATCCAAAGTCGATGCACTGACTACCATCACACAGCAGCTCGCCCAACAGCTAGCAGACATACAAAAGCAGTTGGCGTCCCTCACTGCTGCCCAGTCCGGCCAGAAGCAGCCTCCTCCTGTCCAAACCCACTCACGTCAGCAAACTTGGTGAAAGCTTGAAATCCAGCAAACAATACCGTTCCTCCCACAAATCTCCAACTGCAGGTCCAAAGCCAGGCTACTGTTACAACTGTGGTGAAGACGGACACATAAAGACACATTGTGATAATGAACCCAACCCAGCACTTGTAGCCATGAAAAAGAAGCAGTACTTGGAGAAACAGAAAAAATGGCAGCAATCCAAACCTTACAATAACTCATCTTTAAACTAGTGCAAGTTCCTGTTGAGGGGCAAACAGGAGCTGTTGAGGACCAACCACGTCCCACAAAGCAACCACGAGTGAAATGCAACACCAAGTCACATGTCACATCAACAGAAACCACCCGTCTGCCTAGAGGCTTAATCGGATCCAAATGCACAGGCCAAGTAACCATTGCTGGACAAGATTTCCACTGCTTACTGGACACCGGATCTCAAGTAACCACCATACCCATTTCTGTCTACAATCAACATTTCTCACATCAACCCGTGAAGCCATTGTGTGAGTTGTTACAAGTAGAAGGAGCCGCCGGACAAGAAGTTCCATATCTGGGCTATATCGAAATGACAATCACCTTCCCAAAAGAGTTCATTGGTGAAGACTTGGACGTATGCACCCTGGCGCTGGTAGTCCCGGATGTCAAACCCGGATTCTACTCCCCAGTCCTAATTGGGATGAACACCCTGGAGCCATTGTATGAACAGCGCCTGGAGAGTGAATGTGCCAGCTACCAACCATCTCAGCACGGCTACAGAGCAGTCATACAGTTACTCCAGCTGCGGCACCAGCAGACCCAAAGAGCCAGCGATGGTGTTGTGCGATTGGCCAGTAAATCCCCAGTCCAAATTCCAGCAGGCCACACCCTGGTTGTTGAAGGGTCCATCCATGCCAGTCCACCACCTGTCTGCAAATATGCTCTAATCGAACAACCAGCCACGCCACTGCCTGGAGGCCTCTGTGTAAAAAGCTGCCTAGTAACACTGCCCAGCCACTCTTCACACAAGATTCCAATCTTCATCACCAATGAATCAAAACAGACCATCACACTCCAGCCACTGAGTGTCATCTCTGAACTCACAATGTCACCCCAGATCCTATCACACTCCGTTTCCACTAATACACAGCCAAAAGAAGTCAAGTTGGAGTTTGACTTTGGAGACTCTCCAATTCCTCCAGAGTGGAAAGCCAGAATCATCTCCAAGCTTGAACAAATCCCTGACGTTTTCTCCCACCACGACTTGGACTTCGGACGCACCGACCGTGTCAGACATCACATCCGCCTCCATGACGACACTCCCTTCAAACACCGAGCTCGTCCCATCCACCCTCGTGACATCGAGGCAGTCCGTGACCATCTGCGGGACCTGTTGGAGACAGGGGTAATACGTGAGTCGGAGTCCCCCTTTTCATCACCAATCGTGGTCGTCCGGAAGAAGAACGGAGACGTGAGGCTGTGTATTGATTACCGGAAACTCAACCTCCACACCATCAAGGACGCGTACGCACTACCAAACCTGGAAGAATCCTTCTCAGCTCTCACTGGTTCACGTTGGTTCAGCGTCCTCGATCTGAAGTCAGGATATTACCAAATCGAAATGGCAGAGGCTGATAAACCCAAAACAGCATTCGTGACTCCGCTAGGCTTTTGGGAATTCAACCGGATGCCACAGGGCGTAACCAACGCACCGAGCACTTTCCAAAGGCTTATGGAGAGGTGTATGGGCGACCTACATCTAAAAGAAGTTCTTGTCTTCCTTGACGATCTGATTATTTTCTCCAACACCCTCGAAGAACACGAAAGTCGTCTGTTGAGAGTACTCCAGCGCTTGAAAAACTATGGCCTCAAATTGTCACCAGAGAAGTGCAAGTTCTTCCAAACCTCTGTGCGCTATCTCGGCCATATCGTCTCGGAGCAGGGTGTGGAGACAGACCCCGAGAAGATCAATGCCCTGAAGTCCTGGCCAGTTCCGCGGACCCTCAAGGAATTGAGGTCCTTCCTAGGCTTTGCGGGATACTACCGCAGATTTATCCATGGCTATGCCGCCATCGCCAAGCCCTTGAACGATCTGACTAGGGGGTACACCCCAACCCGTCGCCAAAGCCGTAAATCCTCTCCCAAGCCTTGCCTCGACGCCAAACAACCATTTAATGACCGGTGGACAACAGAATGCCAACACTCCTTTGAAACATTGATCGATCAACTCACAACAGCCCCAGTACTTGGATTTGCAAATCCAAAGGAACCTTACATCCTGCACACAGATGCCAGCACGACAGGTCTTGGAGCTGCACTGTATCAAGAGCAGGATGGAAAGCTACGGGTGATAGCATACGCTAGTCGGGGACTGTCCACGAGTGAAACCAGATATCCGGCACATAAACTGGAATTCTTAGCTCTAAAATGGAGTGTAACTGAGAAATTTCATGATTACCTCTATGGCTCGAAGTTCACCGTCATCACTGATAACAACCCATTAACTTACATTCTGACATCTGCTAAACTTGATGCTGCCAGCCATAGGTGGCTTGCTGCATTGTCAACATACGATTTCAAGCTACAGTACCGAGCAGGAAATCAGAACAAGGATGCCGACGCACTCTCCCGTCGTCCACATCTCCAGCCAGCTGACGCCCACAGTCAAAAAGAATGGGACCTGGTCCAACAGTTCACCCGTGACCACGTTGACCCTGACAACCCAGTCCACCTTCCTCCAGATGTGGTGGCCGCCGTTTGTCACAGCTCACTGCTAAGAACTTCAAGTCCTGAAGCTCCCCCAGAGAGCTGCATTGCCCTGGTGGAATCACTAAGCATGTCTGTCAACGTCATCCCAGACAACTTCGCCAACGAGTCCCACCAGGGATTACCAGTGGTGCCATCTTTATCTCACCTCGACCTCAGAGAAAAGCAGAGAGCAGATCCCAGTCTACGAGAGGTGATTTACCAGCTTGAGACTGGTGAAAAAGTCCCCCCGACTGTTCGGACAGAGTTGCCAGATGTCGCCCTATTGCTGAGGGACTTGAACCGTCTGGAACTCCAAGATGATCTCCTATACCGGAGAAGGCAAGATGGAGAAAATATAACTTTCCAACTCGTGCTGCCAGAGGAGCTGCGCCCAGTGGTCCTTACCAGTCTCCATGATGATATGGGCCACATGGGGGTGGAAAGAACGCTTGACCTTGTGAGATCCCGGTTCTTCTGGCCACGCATGGCAGCAGATGTTGACACCAAGATTAAGACATGCAACCGCTGCATTCGACGGAAAGCACTTCCTGAAAGAGCTGCACCTCTGATAAACATCAAGACCAGTCGGCCCCTGGAACTGCTGTGCATGGACTATCTCACGCTTGAGCCCGATCGAAGTAACACAAAAGACATTCTCGTTCTCACAGACCATTTCACCAAATACGCCGTGGCCATTCCAACTGCCAACCAAAAGGCGAAGACTGTTGCTAAATGTCTGTGGGAGAACTTCATCGTGCACTATGGCATCCCCGAACGCCTGCACACCGATCAAGGGCCAGATTTCGAATCCCATCTAATCAAAGAACTCTGTGACATTGCAGGTATCGAGAAGACCCGAACCACACCATACCATCCTCGTGGTAACCCCGTCGAGAGGTTCAATCGAACGCTGCTCAGCATGTTGGGTACTCTGGAGCCCGAACAGAAGAAAAGATGGAAGGAGTATGTAAAGCCGCTGGTCCACGCATACAACTGTACCAGAAACGAAGTAACGGGCTACACTCCCTACGAAGCTCATGTTTGGACGCTCTCCAAGGCTACCTGTCGACCTCGCCTTTGGCCTTCCAGCTCGAGGTGCACCATTAACCTCTCACTCGCAGTATGTGCAGAATCTCCGCTCTCGCCTGGAAGAAAGTTACCAACTTGCGTCCAAAAATGCAGCAAAATCAGCCGAACGAAACAAAACTCGTTTTGATCAACGCATCAAACCATCCGCCTTGGAAGAAGGAGATCGAGTACTCGTCCGGAACGTACGACTCCGTGGCAAACACAAATTAGAAGACAAATGGGAGAAGGACATTTACGTTGTTGTCAAACGTGCTGGTGACCTCCCTGTTTATACTGTGCGACCTGAAACTGATTCATCTGGACGTACCCGAACTCTCCATCGTGACCTCCTACTTCCATGTGGTTTCTTACCTGAAAGCCAAGAACCTGAACCGCCACCCATTACAACTGCACGCAGACCTCAAACCCGAAGTCTACAGAAACCAGTTGTGGATCCAGAAGAATGTTCGAGTGAAGAAGAGGAGTGGATTTCTCCTCGAGTTTCAATTTCACAGCCAGTGAAGTTCAACGTTGAAAACACCGTTCCTATCACATCCTCAACCAGTCGTGATGCAGTCCTTACTGAACCCACTTACTTACCTGCAAGAAATCTACCTGTTGCCGGGGAGTCCTCTGAAGCGTCCGAAGCCTTGGATCCATCTTCATCCAGTGAGGAGGAGGAGGAACCTGTCCCTGGAGAGCCTGAGGAAGAAAGGGAAACAGAACCAGAAGCATACTTACCTGAACCTGAAGACTCTGTCGTCCTTGATGCAAGGCCCTCTGAGGGAGATCCACAGCTCGGAGGCCCAGCAGAGACATCCCCCAATACAGCAATACCATCACCACCTGATTCTGGTGGCACACTCACCTCTATTACAGACTCCGAGGCTAGAGATACCGTTGAAACTGACCAGTCTATCCGCCGTTCCTCGAGACAGCGACAGCCACCCCAACGCTTACAATATTCTACTTTAGGCAAGCCGCTTATCTCGGTCGTGCAAACTCTCTTCCACAGCTTAGCAGATGCTTACGGTCAAGCATTTAACACCCCTGCGTCTGACCGCGTATATGCCCCGTTGTCGGTGTAGTTAACATGCACCGGAGTTGCATGGTTTTAAGGGGGGAGGGTGTAACCCAGGTGATTAAATCCTGTCAAAACATCTCTCTCTCTCTCTCCATCTACACCTGTGTCTCCTATCTCCCACTATGGGACGTTAAAACTCGCGGTGTTTGGCGTGTTCTCGCGGGATCTCCGCGTCACCAAATCACGTGGGTCCGCCAGACCAATCGTCATCATGCTCTCGGTGACGTCATTCAATCACGTGACGCTGCGCGCCAATCGCGGGCGCTTATGATGCCGCTGAGATTCAGTGCGTGTTAGGTGCTGTTGGGGGCTGGATGAGAGAGTCGAGCTGCAGGTCAGTTTGGGGTAATCCTCGTGCTTTTAACTTATCATTTCGTGTGACAATCCATGGCTTATATTGTGCATTCATAGGAGCCTTCTACCGAGTCCAAACCCGCGTCAAAAAGCGCATATGAACGGCGTAGTCCGCGGAAACTGGTGAGTGTTTGGTTGTGATGCTAACGCTAGCTTAGCCGCGCCCATTCATTTCTATGGTCGCGGTTAGCATTTTTTGGTTGCCGAACTTTATGCCTGTTTCTGTCAAATATAACCAACAAAATGAGACTATTTGAAAGCCTATGATGTAAAGTTTATGTTGAATGAACCCATATTTGTTTATTTATCTGAATTATACATTTTTAAGTACCCTTGCTAACAGTGTTATCCAATCACTGTTGTAGCTGTCTGAGTACTTGGGTTAAGCACTTCCTAACTTTAAATAGCTTTGTAAAAGCATTTATTTTATTCAGTGACATTATTAACATTCATACAGACTATGAATTCAATTTATCATGTATCATTTTCCTATTGTCTGAATCAATGTATTGAACTGCTAATAGTACAGCTAGTGCTATTTAATTTGTTTGTGTGCACACTAAGAATATTTACTGGTAAAGTATCAACTAATTAATTTAAACTTGGTCCTATTGCCCAGGCCAGATTGTTAACGTATCGATGGCGAGCTAAAAGGAGCAGGCCCCGAGCCTACAGAGCCTACAGAGCCTACAGAGCCTACAGAGCCTACAGAACCTACAGAAGTATTGCAGAGTCGCACCTCTCCTGCCGGGCCGGTAGGGGGTTCTTGGCAGCCCAACAAACTCTCCCAACACACCCACACGCCTATTGCCCACTGAATGTCACACTCCCTTTCACGAACTTTATATACTTTACTCTCCCCTCTGGATACCCCGTCAAAACCCAGTGGGTACTTACAAACTGTGTGTGAGCTGGGCATTAGATTTTTTGTGGACTCTCATGATAATTTGTGCAATCAAATGCTGCTCTAACTTCGCTGAACTCTTGATCGTTGAACTCTTGATATGTATATATATATACACTTTTGCATCCAATGACCTATTGTGCTATTTGCTGCTACCGAACTGTAACTGCACATTGTAAATAATTGAATGGCCATTCACTGTCCGTATTTCATGTTGTATGTCAAATCACTATTTACTGTTTACTATTTGCACTTTAATATATGGTACCTATCACCAAAAACAATTCAGTCTCTTGTCACTCCCTCCTAGAGCCGATCCTTAGTCTTCTGATCACTAGCCCATAACAATACTACTTATTACTCATTACCTTATTACTACTGTGTCTACTGACACAGTGTTACATAATAATTTCTCCACATACAGTAAATTGTAGTAGAGTTATGGCATATTAGCTGCACCTTAACTGTCATGAATCAGTCCATTGATCAAAAGCTATAATTAAAGCAGATAAAATGAGAGGGCCCTGGAGTAAAACACCTAATCGTTTTAGATTTGTGTAGATTACACACAGACCTTTAACACTTTCAACTATTTGAAATCCTAATGACCAAATTATGTAAATGAATGGAAAGCAGTGATAAGCAGGTCTCAGGCGGGTTTAAGTAATTCACACAGAATAATGAGACAAACATGTCAAGTTCACCGTGTTAAATCCAATTTGGACACTGTTTAAAAACTCCACACACCACGGCCCCATGGACCCAGAGGCCCTCAAGCAATTTACAATTATGAACCCTGACAGAGCCCTGGGTATCAGACTGTGGAGTGGAACTCAGAGGTTTTAACACGTGAGAATGAAACATGTGTGTCTAAAAGAAATAAACAAACCGCAGTCCAATGTCTATCTATTTAAGCTGACCTATTATGCAAAATCGACTTTTCAGAGCTTTTAACCATGTTCTAGTTGTTTTTCCTTTCTCATTTACTCTCCGAAGTTGTATTTGGAGTGATTTGTACATGCTCTTATTTGCAAGACGCTGTTTTGCTGATGGAATCCCGTCTGCTCTGCAATTGCTTTGTTCTTCACTTTTATATTCTTCATCAGTGATACACTTAGCAACGTGAAGTCGTTTTGGTAAAAATGAAAAAAAAAAAATCTGCTGCACACTACTGTTATCTGCAGCTATCCATCGGAGGTGCTGACAACTTCACGGCTCTTTGTTGCGATGGCGTTTACAGTGACGTCAACTTTCTAACGCAGAAGTCAGCACTGGTTTCTTTTATTATGTTTCATATGAATATTGAGAAAATTATAAAATGTGTAAATTATAACACAGGTGTTGTAGATTATAACTACATAACAGACCTCATCACAATGTCTTCTTGTTTCTATGGATATGTCTTTACCAGTGGTGTAGTGGGGATTTTTAAGAGGCGGTATGTGATTCGTGACGTCATCGGTGACATCCCCACTCATTTCCGAATTGGATATTTTGTCAACAATGGCTAATAGAATGGAGAATGTAATACACGAAGATCAGAGAAAGTACTATGTGTGAACATGTCGCTCCACAGTGAGACAAAATTTGGGGTGTTCAACCCTGCACGCACAGAGAGGTCCCGGTGTTCCCCGTGTTCACGTAGCAACCAGCATTTGTTATTTTAGGCTATGAAATAAGCAAATAATTTTATGACAATAGGCTATTCAATTGGCCTATTCCATTGATTCAACTTTAAAAATGTCCTATTTAGCCTAGTGTGAGAAATGCTACAGCCAGACTAGATCCAAACAGAGTCCTGAACCAGCGGGAACAGCTCCGGTTCAGGCTGGGCTCAGATGAGCTGGAGCAAGTTGGCCGCCGGAGGACGGACGCGCAGAACACCATATAACAAACCAAACAGGATTCGCGCTCCTGTCGGGATGCTTTGCACCACCTCGGTTCTTGAGCTCAGAGGACCGGAGCAGCCCGCCCGGACCTGTTGTTCACTGCGCATTCTCACTTAACCCGCATGGATCCAGTGCGCAGACGACAGCACGGAACCGCTCGGACCCAGTCTACAGTGCACTGGTCTTGCTCATCCCCGCCTGGAACCAGCACATGGAGGACGGAGCCTCTGGACGTATCTGACTAACCCGCTCAGAGGACGGCACAAGACCAAGGACCAGACCCCCAGCCCCGTCCTGAGGTGCTGTACATGACAGTGAGCGCACCCGTGTCTTTATCACTGTTTCCTGAACTCAGTGCTTGTGCTCCAGGCTGATGTGCAGTGAGCAGTATACAAAGTTAAAGGCTACATACTGCTGATTTATGAGTTTATGAGTAAACAGGACTAAACTGGGTCTACATCAGGACTAAACCAGAACTAAACCAGGACTAATCTTGGACTTGAGAGAGAGAGGGAGAACCCCGAGCCCATGGAGCAGGGTGTCCACAAAGCGCAATCAGGCGATGGCTGTGCTAGGTCCGTGGGGTGTGGAGCTCTGCGCCGGTCCTTCCGCCTGTGGTCACCCGACAGTCTACGCAGGCGCACCTCAGGGCCTGTCAAGATGCTCAGCCCTGGTTCATTTCTGGTTCATTTCTGGTTTAGTCCTGGTTCAGTCCTGGTTCAGTCCTGGTCCCTCATGTCTCAGGTCACTATAGGACAGTAGTGCAGATTTCATGAGCCTATGCAGTTTGTTTTCACCCTCGCCAGCAGTTCCGGTTTGACATTTAACTTATAGGCCATTTTATATTTGTTATTTTTTTTATATCTCACATCGGTGTACCCCCGCTTACCACACCGACTACACCCCTGATCATTTACTCTGCTTAGAATTTTCCACAGTATGATATTAAACAGCTCTACCTCTACATATATTCAATTACAGGAGGTTTTATAGCTCAAAACTACCGATCTGGCCTGTAACTTGGTCTCCATGAAGATTGAAAGGTTTAATACCATACTGTGAAACAAAGCAATAACATCTCCACAAAGGAAAACAAAAACTGACAGACCCTCCACCAGAAAAGTTGCACAATGCACGTTTAAAAGAGACATATTGTGCCAAATCAACTTCTCAGGGCTTTAAATCTGTGTGTGCTTGAGTAATTTTTATTCTCATGTATTCAAAACAATTTTCACCTCCACTGGTACACGCCCACTGCTCCATACTTACTTCATTCTGATTTTATTTTGGGTGATACATGTAATATCTGTCAGCCTTGTCTAAGCCATTCCTACTAATGAAAAAAAAAATCTGCTGCTTGTTGGGGGAATCTGCAGCTATCCAAAGGTGGGACCAGCTGCGTAGTTATGATCACATTTATGGTGCACAGACATACCGTAAAGGGGCAGGTGTGAATCTGCAATTTTCCAGCCCAGAAATCAGATGACTTGTTTTAGGTCAATGCTGCATTTTAAAATAGCATAATATATTAAAGGTGCATTGTGTAAGTTTTCGGTTGGGGGTCAGTCACCTGCTTGTTTCTCTCTGCTTAGAATGTTCCAAAGTGTGACATTAAACAGCTCTACAATTACAGGTGGTTTTATATCTCAAAATTATCCAGAAAAACAGACATTCTGACTGTGAGCGTGGTTGGGCGGGGTTGCCTCTCCGCAGATCTGACCTGCAACTTGGTCTGGTTTGGTCTCTATGATGATAGAAAGGTTTAATACCATGTTGTAGACTATTTGCAAAGATATTCGTACAGATTTTTTATTTTTATGTGAATAAAACAGTAATCAACAATAGATAGTTCTTTCTTTTTAATTAATACATTTTTAAGTAATCATTGCATTTATATAGCACCTTCCAAGACACCCAAAGCGCGTGACAGTTCATCATTCATTCACTCCACACTCAGTAGTGGCTTCTATAGGCGAGTTTCATTGTTGACAAAAGCGCGCGTTGCATGCTGGGAATTATTTTGGTCGGCGGCAAGAAACACTAATTCAACATGACAGACGGAGTGAGAAAGCACGTAAAGGGTATTGATCCTGTTTATTTATCCAGGGACCGAAGACGATTTGACCAGAAATTGGTCATAAGCATCGATGGACGCCAAATCACCCTTTTCAACCCCTACAAAGCCTGGACCAAACCAAATTTCTGGTCAGAATCGCCAACTACCTGGCTAAATATTCACTTCGGCGACATCCACAATGACTTGGTGGAAACTCCTGGGCCATTCACAGCAGAAAAGATGAAGGCCTACAAGAGTCTCGATGTGTTGTTGATCTTGTTGGAGTCCGTTTGCTAGGATCTTCTACGTTTGCTCTGCGAAGGTTTGAAAGTCGTTTAATTCACCGTTTGCGGTTCTTTTTCACTCAGAATACGAAAAAGACATTTTCCTTCTTCCGTGCTTCTATTTGTGCATCCGATAATGCAGCAGCAGGAATTTACCATTATCGGGGATAAATACGCGAGGTTACGCACTGTGTTTGACCGCTACCGTGTTTCTTGCCTCCGACCAAAATATTTCCCAGCATGCAACGCGGGTTTTTAATAACAATGATGTCAGGTGAAACTCGCCTATTGTAGCCGCAATTGCCTTGGGGCAGACTGACGGAAGTGAGTCCGCCAATCTGCACCATTGGCCCCTCCGACCACCACCATCGCTCACGCAGGCACCACTTTCATACTAGGCAATGTGGGTGAAGTGTCTTGCCTAAGGACACAACAACAGTTTTTGTGACTGGTATTGCTTTTACTTTTTAAATTTTTTTATTAGACGAGGATAGAAGACTATTACCCAAAATTGACTCTTGTGAACTTTAAGACATGTTAGAATGTTGTTACCTCCTCATAAACACACCTGGAGTTGTGATTTGTTTCATTCACACATTTGAGTAACCCTTTATTATTAGTCTTGTCTATATCTTGTCTTGTCTGTATGCTCTGTTTTCACCTTATGATGTCATGAAGCAAGTTAAGAGCTATTTTTTCCTGTGGTTCAGTTGAGATTGGCAGTTTCAGGTCTGAAATTATCCAAATGATTCTAGCGAAGTGACCACATAACATCACGTGAAACACAGTGTTTTCAGTTTGAGAGAAGAGCTCAAAAGACACAAATATGCAGGATTTGTGAGTTAAACATTTGTGAATGAAACAAAACACAACTCCATTTAGCATGCTCGTTGTTGTTGGCATTGGCTGCAAATCTCTGGTCTCTGCACAGTTGTGAAAATGAATAATTAGGACATGGAAATGCATAAATTAATAACTTTGGACCACCACAAAGAATTTCAAATGAACTAGTTCTGTTTTGAAGACAGTAAAAATGAGGCACAGCTCTGTTTACTTTGCCTTTTCCCTCCTCTTCACATGTATCTTGTATGTCTTGTCTCATTGGTATGTGCCATGTCCCCTCTCACACATCTCTCTGTGCTCTTCTGCTCCTGTTCTCCATCTGACAGCTGCTGCTTTAGAGCCTGCTCCCTGCCGCCTCTGCTGGATTCGGCCTAATTTGAAGAGGGGCAGGTGCAGAGCGAGGCCAGGGACTGTCACTCACTGCACTAACAGCACAGTTGGATTAGATATTGGTGCAGGCGCGGAGAAGCGTTCAACTGCACGGGGTAATTAAACAGCAGGAAAATATTACACGTGTGATTGGACGTTTACTTTTTTTTAAAACTCTTTTTAGATTAGCAGTGAAGGCAATTCTCGACCGAGGGCATGCTGTTTTCTTTTGGCCTGCTACATTAAAGGTGCATTATGTACATTTTTGGTTTGGGGTTCGCCACCTGCTTGTTTCTATGGATATGTCATTGCTCTGCGGAGAATGTTCTTCTCCACAGATCTGACCTGTAACTTGAACTATCTTCATATGATGACGGTCTGAACAGAAGACGCAAAAGCGGCGTCGCATCTTCACTTTTTATTCCCTGTTTAGACGAGCGTTTACGGGAGGACATCCCGCATACAGTGATGCAAAAATGTGTGGAATTCGATTGGGTATGCATGCCATCTGACATGTTTGTTTCTGTGTACTGTATGTATGTGACGTAAACGCGTACGCAACGTGAGCAGATCTGACCAGAGTTTTGCGTCTTGGACAGTATAGATGGAAATGCTATGGCGGAGAGTATTCGACTTTTCCACTCTGGAGGGTGGTTTCAGATTTTTTGCGTTTTTAAGCCCCAAAAACGGCATCACTGTCTAAACAAAAGACACTTCCGATAAAATATTTAGTAGTTTTTATCCGCAAGCGTTCTCCTGTAAACAAAGCCTTAGTCTGGTTTGGTCTCCATGACGATAGAAAGTTTTAATACCATACTGTGAAACATTCCAGAAAAAACTATAACATCTCCATGGAGAAAAGCATCTCTCCACCACCCTCCACCAGAAAAGTTACACAATGCACCTTTAACATGAAAACTACTGGCGCTTCTATGTGTTTTGTTCTATTTGTGCTGAGGAGAGCAAATAATGAGTAACGCAATTAGAGACAGACCGATCTGAATGTTGGCACTATGTAACTTTGTCATGTCATCTTCTTGTTTCTATGGATATGTCATTGCTCTGCCTGGAATGACTTTAAACAGCTGTACCTTACATTTATTCAATTACAAGTGGTTTTACTGAAAAACTGACACCTAAACAGGACCATGAACGCTTGTATTGATCAAAGACTCCAGAAAATGTTGTGTTGTTTAAATCCATTTTGCATTTTTTCAGGAATCCTTTTTGAGATCTTAACACTTTTTTGTCTTTGCGTGTTTGTTAATGTGTGCATTGTGTTGAACCTGGCTCACACAAGATCAGTATGTGTGTCGTTCTGAGTTGAGTTCTGCACATTATCAAACCAGAACGGCTCTCGCTGAAAGAGATCGAAAAACGCGGAATATCATGATGACTATTTGAATCTGATTGGTTTGATTGAGAGAGGATTAACAGTGGAACAAATTGAAAAAGTTTGAGATAAAAAACAAACATCTTCCCTGTCCACAAATGAACAAACACGATGTCAAAGGAAAGTATCAATCACTGCAAAGTTTTGGTGCTTTTGGTCTGGTGTTGATGCCGCCATATTGGAGGTCAAACTATCCATCTGGACCAACATGTAGTATTTGTCTGCGATTAAATTTGAATTGAATAACAGTGGTTTGGACCTGTGTTGCTATTGGATGTTCTGGCCGGAGTCAATCTGCTAAAGAAGGAGGCCAAAGTATCTTTGTATTGGATCCCGGCTGATAAAGATCGCAGACAGAGCTGGATAGCGAACATAAAAAGAGATGGATGGAGCCCACTGAGTACACCAAAACAATTTTTTTCTTGTAGGTATGAAGAATGATAACCCACTTTTACCAGATTATGTCCCATCATTATTCATGTTCACCCCATCACCACTGAAAGCCAATGCAAAACGTTTGCTTATTTCCTATGAAAGAAGATCTAACATGAAAAAAACAGATACTAAAGGTTGGGCACAGAGCGAGCGTTGATTAAACGAACAAAGAGGCCCACCGGATTTAGATTGGGATCTATTCCACAACCCAGGAGGACGACTTTAGCTTTATACCTTTCTGACGGCTGATCTGACGAGCTGGCGAATTCAGACAGTTTGATGTTGTTTGTGCTATTTAGAGTCGCCATGATTATATTGTAATAACTGAATAACACCATCCAGATCAACCCCAATCTTGACCTCCAGTATGGCCACCAAAACATTAAATCACAAGACTGCCACATCACACACAAATCCTCAATACTAAATTACTGCACGTACCTGAACGCCTCATAGCTCCCAGTCACATCTATATTCAGTTTTTTGACCTGCTGTAGACTGGAAAAGAGTGGTCAAACAGGTTTTGGGGCAAAGACAATTTGAATTTGGTTGTTTGTTTGCACTATTTCTATGTGAAAAAACAGCTTTTTCTTGGATGCATATAAAGCGCTGATTTGCATAAACATCCCCTCAGGACTACTATCGGGAGGATTTGTTTAGGCTTAGCTTCCTCTCAAATTAATTCTCTTTTTGTTTTCAGTAATAAACAGGACTTTTCAATTGTTTACTGAACTGTGATTCAATGATTGCATGTCAATAAGGGGCACCTATAACACAAAGCTGAAATGATAAACACCCTGGCGGCAAAAGCACTTGCTTTTGTACTAGAAATAATTAATGTTTTCCATTTAGTTTCCTGTTTAGCAATGACAGTGTTCAGAGGCTCGTGGTAGACTGGCCACCTTGTACTTGGAAAGTTGGTTGTCCCACAATCTGTGTATCATTCATTCATTTGTTTTTCAATATAATACCAAAAATAACAAAACAAAAAAACAACTATTTTCTTCATTATTTGTCTCCAAAACCAAAATGAAAAAAACGGATAACGATTAGCTTTTTTCAGTTTTTGATTTTGTGTTTAAATGAATAACTGAAAAAAACGATAACAGCAGTTTCCCGTTTCAGTGACTTAAACTGCGATGCCAGATTTTTGCACCTCACACTGGACTGAACCAGGACTAAAAACAGAGGACTGAGACCAGACCGGGACTAAGACTCAGGACTGAGACCGGGACCCGACCAGAACTGAGACCAGGATTGAGACCAGGAACAGGACCAGGATTGAGACTGGGACTGAGACTGGGAACAGACCTGATTGAGACTGGGACCAGACCAGGACTGACGGTTTAGTCCTAGATCAGTCCTGGTTCAGTTCTGGTTCAGTCCGGCATCACAGTTTGAGTCAACGGAAACGGGAAACGGCTGTTATCTGTCTGTTCCATTATTCATTTAAACACAAAATAAAAAACTAATCGTTATCTGTTTTTTCATTTTGGTTTTAGAGACAAATAACGAAGAAAATTGTTGTATCTGCATTTTCTTATTTTTGGTTTTGTATTGAAAAAACAAATGAACAAATGATACAGATTTTCTACCTATGCATACTTTGGCTGACCAGTCAAAACCACAATAATTTTTTAAAATGTTTTTTGATCACCTTTTTACCGTTTACTGTTTTGAAAAAGCTATATTTGCGGAAAAATAACCCGTATGCAACCTTTATCTCATCTTTTAATGACATGTCTGAATGACACAGATCTGATTTTTTTCAACTGTGACCCAGGCCACTTGGATATGTGCTCCTAAAACCGATACATATCCGATCTTCGTCATCTTCGCGACTTCAGTCTGACGGCCAAGTCACATTCATCTGAACTACATGTCATAACAACACAGTAACAAACACCTGTTCCGAACCAATACAGCCCAACGCTGACTTTTGCTCATTGAAATAGGCCACCAATGACGTGTTTCCTCCTGCGATAGTGGTACAAGTAGGCGCTTACAAATGTACATAAACGTTCTTCTCGTCGTCCAAAAATTGTGTCTGAACTCTGTGTCAGTGAAGCAACGAAGCACAAATCAATCCCACCACTCTTGGCTGTGACTCTGCCCCCACACGTTCCTTTCTACAGACGCCACGGCCAAAAACCTCGTCCTTCTCAAACTCCTCCTTAAAACAAATAAGCTGTAAATGTGGCTTTGGTACGACAGCAACTTTAAAATGTACAGGTGGTCAATGCTTGCCTCCATGTTTAGGAGACTTCCGTAAACACTGAGCACACTCGCTGTGTGTGACGTCGTTGTGTCCTCCAGTGCACATACGGGACACTTTTGGGGCATATAAAGTTCACACTGGAGATCACATACAAGTCACATTTAATTGTAAATGTGAATGAACTCACAAAAAAACAGATTTCACAAAAAAATCTGAATTGAACAGTAAGCCCTGCAGTCTGAACATAGACTAAGTTTCCCTTTTGTGTTTTTGAAGCTTTGAGCCTCCCCTCCCTTCACTCCCTGTGCTGAAGTCACTCCCCCTTCAGAGCACTATCACAACACCATCAGCATGCTAATGAACCTACTGCACATCGCATCTGGTTTGTCAGGTTGTTGCGTACAGTTTTGTATCATGTTTTTGTATATTCATGGAGAATTGTCATGTAGGAGCACGGGTGATGTAGGCTTGTGGGAGGAGCATTGCACAGAATCTGAAAATTGTAAGGAGGGTTCAAACAGGGACGACATCTAAAACCTCGTTCAGGCCTGAGGGAACAACATTAGGACATGGTAGTAAGTTATGAATGAATCCTAACTACGTCACATTTTGGGCAACACATCTCCAACCGATCTCTCCATAGACGTTTGTGACAAGGAACTGTGAACCCACAAAGCCCTCACATTTTCTGAACTCTCTGCTCCCAGATGTGAGATAGAACGGCTTAGAAGCAGGATTTGAAGAAGACCTTGTAGATAAGAGGAAGGGCAAAGTTCAGGACATGCAACAATGGGGATGGAGATCAAGAGATTTGGTGAAAAGTGTGGGTAAACTCAAGGATTTAATAAAAAAAAAAAAAGTTGTTCTCATTAAAAAAAAGAAAAAAGGATTAAAACATTGATGCAAAATTGACTTTTCTGGGCCGTGTTATAGTTGTTTCCTTCTCATTTACCCTCTTGAAGCTGTATTTGGAGTGATTTGTCTATGTTTGAGCAATCTTTAATCGCTTATTTTCGAGACACCATATTGCCAATCAGTCTCTGTTTTCACCACCACCAGCATCTGCTGCTCTGTAATTTTATTTTCTTAATCAGTGATGCACAGGATTTGGCAATGTAGCGTCGTCATAGTTACTCATTAGTGCGATCTGCAGCTATCCAGAGAAAATCACAATAGAGCTCCATATTTTTCTAACACAGAAGTCACTGCACTTGATTCTTTTATTAAGCAGTTTTAGATTAATTTTTATTATCTGTTACATAAGGGTGAGTTGTTGTACAGTTGTAGGGAGTATTATCTGTTACATAAGGGTGAGTTGTTGTACAGTTGTAGGGAGTATTATCTGTTACATAAGGTGAGTTGTTGTACAGTTGTAGGAGTATTATCTTTTGTAAGGTGAGTTTTGTACAGTTGTAGGGAGTTATCTGTTACATAAGGGTGAGTTGTTGTACAGTTGTAGGGAGTATTATCTGTTACATAAAGGTGAGTTGTTGTACAGTTGTAGGGAGTATTATCTGTTACATAAGAGTGAGTTGTTGTACAGTTGTAGGGAGTATTAGCTGTTACATAAGGATGAGTTGTTGTACAGTTGTAGGGAGTATTATCTGTTACATAACGGTGAGTTGTTGTACAGTTGTAGGGAGTATTATCTGTTACATAAGAGTGAGTTGTTGTACAGTTGTAGGGAGTATTATCTGTTACATAAAGGTGAGTTGTTTTGTACAGTTGTAGGGAGTATTATCTGTTACATAAGGGTGAGTTGTTGTACAGTTGTAGGGAGTATTATCTGTTACATAAAGGTGAGTTGTTGTACAGTTGTAGGGAGTATTATCTGTTACATAAGAGGGTGAGTTGTTGTACAGTTGTAGTAGGAGTATTATCTGTTACATAAGGGTGAGTTGTTGTACAGTTGTAGGGAGTATTATCTGTTACATAAGAGTGAGTTGTTGTACAGTTGTAGGGAGTATTATCTGTTACATAAGGTGAGTTGTTGTACAGTTGTAGGGAGTATTATCTGTTTCATAAAAGCGAGTTGTTGTACAGTTGTAGGGAGTATTATCTGTTACATAAGGCGAGTTGTTGTACAGTTGTAGGGAGTATTATCTGTTACATAAGAGTGAGTTGTTGTACAGTTGTAGGGAGTATTATCTGTTACATAAGGGTGAGTTGTTGTACAGTTGTAGGGAGTATTATCTGTTACATAGAGGTGAGTTGTTGTACAGTTGTAGGGAGTATTATCTGTTACATAAGGGTGAGTTGTTGTACAGTTGTAGGGAGTATTATCTGTTACATAAGGGTGAGTTGTTGTTACAGTTGTAGGGAGTATTATCTGTTACATAAGGGTGAGTTGTTGTACAGTTGTAGGGAGTTATCTGTTACATAAGGTGAGTTGTTGTACATAAGGGTTAGTTGTTGTACAGTTGTAGGGAGTATTATCTGTCCATCTATAATCTGGTGCTGTGGGTGAGTTTTTGTATAGTTGTAGGGAGTATTATCCGTTACATAAGGGTGAGTTGTTGTACATAAGGGTTAGTTGTTGTACAGTTGTAGGGAGTATTATCTGTCCCTCTATAATCTGGTGCTGTGGGTGAGTTTTTGTATAGATGTAGGGAGTATTATCTGTTACATAAGGGTGAGTTGTTGTACAGTTGTAGGGAGTATTATCTGTCCCTCTATAATCTGGTGCAGTGGGTAAAGCAGGAGTGTCCATGATTTGAAATAAGTTACTACGTTCGCTGACATCAAAGTACAACAAACTAAATTGTCATTATTTTTTCTTTACTGAGGCAAAAATCATTCAAACTACTCTAACTGTAATTGCCGAAAATGTATCTCGAGTAAATCCAGCAAAAACAACTGACAACGGCAACAACTGACATGACTCCATGAATCATTAGCCTGGTTTTTCAACAGTCACAACAGAAAAGTGATTTTGCTGATTTGACGTCTATAATTACACACTGCGCACATCTCCACTAATAACAGGTTGCCCGCATCTCATTGTTCCATGTTGATGTATTGTCTTTCGTAGAGAGTAACGTTGATTATGAAACATTAAAGAGGGGCTATTATGCAAAATGGACTTTCTGAAGCTTTCCACCGTGTTACAATGTTCTCTCATCAAAAACTTCAAATCAAATCAAAAGCCCGACAGAGGGTTTAAATGTCGTCCATGCATGTTTGAGTAATTTAGCAATGTCATCCACGTCCGGTGATCCACCCATCAGAGTCCTGCACGGGTCCATTTTTAGAGACCCGCGTCCGTCCGCACCCGAGCAGTACAGCACCACGCCCACCCGTTAACCCGTGACATTCCACCCGTTACCCGCCCGTGTCCGTTATAAATCCCACACAAATTAAAAGCATTCTAACTGAAGCACGTTGTTTATTTTTTTGGTAACACTTTATAATAACTACACCTTATTTAGCCTTAATAAAGCATGAACAAAGACTTAATTGATAATGATTCACGCTTAGTAACTACTTAATTACTACCTGAATTAGCACTTAACTTGCACTTAATTCGCCTGTGCTGTAAATAGTTACTCATAAGTATTTCTTACTTAATTACTCATGAACTAACCATTTGCATGTTTACAAATGCATATTTAAGTACAAATTTGAGCATTTATTAATGATTAATAAGCTATGAGAGAATGATTTACTAATAATGCAATGCAATGATAATTCAGGCAGCTGTTATCTGTTAGTTAAGTCTTTCTGAGAGTTTTTCTAAAGTGAAGACTAATTATGCTTTATTAAGCATTTGTTAAGGTTGGATCAAATTCCAGAGAAACAATAATGCATTACTAGTAAATCATTCTCTCCATGGCTTACTAATCATTAATAAATGCTCAAGTTTTGTACTTAAATATACATTTACAAATGCACACACAAATGGTTAGTTCATGAGTAATTAAGTAAGAAATACTTATGAGTAACTACAGCACAGGCAAATTAAGTGCAAGTTAAGTGCTATTTCAGGTAGTAATTAAGTAGTTACTAACGTGAATCATTATTAATTAAGTCTTTGTTCATGCTTTATTAAGGCTAAATAAGGTGTAGTGTATTATTATAAAGTGTTACCTTTTTTTTTTTTTTTCGATGCGCCTCTCAACAAACAACACTTCTAAATGAGG